>NC_068452.1:3082934-3250434 GCF_023373465.1 Oncorhynchus keta | reverse complement strand
GACCATCGGGTTCTTGGTCACCTCCCCGACCAAGGTCCTTCTCCCCTGATTGCTCAGTTTGGCTGGGCGGCCAGCTCTAGGCAGACTCTTGCTGGTTCCAAACTTCTTCCATTTAAGAATGATTGAGGCCTCTGTGTTCTTGGGGACCTTCAATGCTGCAGACATTTTTTGGTATCCTTCCTCAGATCTGTGCCTCGACACAATCCTGTCTCGGAGCTCTACGGACAATTCCTTTGACCTCAGTGCCTGGTTTTTGCTCCGTCAACTATGCCTTTCCAAATCATGTACAATCAATTGAATTTACTACAGGTGGACTCCAAACAAGTTGTAGGAACATCTCAAGAATGAGCAATAGAAACAGGATGCACCTGAGCTCAATTTCAAGTCTCATAGCAAAGGGTCTGAATACTAAATAAGGTATTTATGTTTTTCTATTTTGAATACATTTGCAAAAGATTCTAAAAACCTATTTAGGCTTTGTCATTATGGGGTATTGTGTGTAGATTGATGAGGAAAAAAATGTATTTCATCCATTTTAGAATAAGGCTGGAACGTAACAAAATGTGGAAAACGTCAAGGGGTCTGAATACTTTCCGAAGGCACTGTATATTTATACTCCGGACTCCGACATTGCTCGTCCTAATATTTCTAAATCACATGATTTTACTTTTTAGATTTGAGTGCATTGTTGTGCATTGTTAGATATTGCTGCACTGTTGGAGCTGGCAACACAAGCATTTCGCTACACCCGCAATAACATTTGCGAGATATGGATATGCGACTAATAAAATTGGATTCCATCTGTCAATCAGGCATATATACAATAAAAGGTATAATTACCATTATAACGCCAACTTATTTATAAGGTCCAACTACAGTGGAGATAACTTACATGTTGACAGTGAGGTGACTGTGTACAACACGGCTCTCCTTGAACAGCATCCTGGCCTGCATCCAGCCCTTGGGCCACAGTGGTTTGACCTCGTTCTCCATGAAGGCCTTGAGGTAATCCTCCACAGAGAGAGAGCACTGAGACGACTCCAGTTCATAGCAGCTCAACTTCACGCGCACCAGGTTACACAGCAGCGACCTACACACACACACAGAGAGAGAGAGAGACAGAAAGAGAGAGAAATTAAGAAAGCTTACTAATCTATTATCTTTTCAAATCAACTAACTTCCTGTATGATTTAACTCGAGAATTTCACTTTAGTGTCTAGGCCGGATTACTACAAAAGTACTTTGTGACAACTGCTGATGTAAAATGGCTTCATAAATAAGATTTGATTGAGGGCAGTGGATGGGCCGTCACCTGAGCTTGTCGTCCCAGACAAACTTCTTCCGTGGGCCCATCATCCTCTTCCCCGGCTTCCCCTCATCCTCCTCCTCTGATCCGTTCTTCTCTCCCTCTCCAGGCTGCTGCCTGCTAGGGTCCAACACACACACCTCAGTACCAACATGTTCTAACAACCCCAATATATACCCGCAGAGGCAGAGATGCATATAAATGAAAGCAGTGATGAACACAGGCAGAGTAGAGCACTAAAAATAACCAAACACCCATTATGGATAAGCGATATAGCATTACAGTATACCAGGGGTACTCAACTACTCTTTAAGAAGGTCCGGTCATTCAAATGTCCTAGGTGGCAAAGGTCAGGATGGATTTTTGTCATTTATCAGCGTAGTAACAAACCCAACAACCCCAAACTGTTCAAATTGGTCACATCCTTCTTGTTGTTGGATAGAAAATGTTGCTGTTTTAAAGCTAATTTCCTGCAATTCTACACATTTTGCCACGTGATACCTGAGTGAATTGCTCAACAAAATTAATTAATGGGGGCCCGCTGGGGGTCGAGGCCCCTGGGCGTACCCATCTACCTAACATGAGCTATTTGATCAACTGGACATTTCTGACAGGTACTAAATCGAAATCGCTCTCTGTCAGGGAATGCCTAATGCAACATCAAATGTAGAAAGATGTAAAGTCGGGACCCGCGGTCCGTATTGACCCCGTTCTAGGTCCGCATCAGGACCACAATCCGCCTGTTGAGTATGGCTGCAGTACACTATGGAGTATTGTAAATCTTCTTACTTGGCAGCCTTGACCATGCAGTCCATGCTGTATCGTTGGGTCTGCTCGGGCATCACACTGCACACCGCCAGTTTCAGCTTCAACAGGGGCGTACGCAGACGGTCGTCCTGGATGTTGAGGCTAAGCTTCCTGAGGCGTTTGAGAAGGGCCTCTTTATTGCAGGGCACAAACGCTTCCAGGTGAGAATACACCTCCCCACGGAGCCCCATCGGCTGCTCCTGCACCTGCAGCTCAATACTGGGGGAAGAGGGGAGGAGGAGAGAGTGGAGGGAAGGGAGAGGAGCAACAGAGAGAATTAACAGGAGTGAGAGAAGGGGGGATGGGGAGAGAATGTTGGTAATCAAGGAAAGGGGATAAAGAAGAGACAACAAAGAATAAAACAATTTTTGCGTGCGAGAGAGAAAGATGTTGGGAGAAATGTAGAACAGAGTGGGGGTGAAAAAGACAGGAAAAGAGATTAACAATCGACTCCAATATCAGCAGTATGACACATTCAGAGTGGAGATGGAGAGAGATGTACAACGTGTCAAAAGAATGACAAACTCACTCCAGTAGGATGTTATTCATATCCAGGGTGAAGAACTTCTTCCTTCCCTCTTGATCAAACTGACGAGAGGCCTGTGAAGAAAGGAGGTTAGTGAGCATACCGTCTTCCATAGAAAGACGCACAACAGCAAAAAGGAGCCTTCCGTGTCAGTTTCAAAATGGCTGCACCGTCATCTTGCCAGTTTTCACTCATCCTTGATTGGTCACTCTCTCTTTCTTCTCTCCCCCTTTGGCCACCTGTTGTATGTTGCTAGTCTACCTTTCTTTCATGTGTTTTGCTCTCATCCGCTCTTCCTTTCTGCTCCTCTCTAACCTCTTTGCATTTTTACCACCCTGTCAAGAAATGCATTACAAATCTTCCAAGAACTGAAACACTATTTTAAGAGATATCACCTTGATCATGGTTGAAGAAAATGGCTGCCACACATTTAAACTGTACAGAATTCCAGGAAGTTACTCAACAATTAAATCAAGGTTTGATCACATAAACATCACATAAACATCACATAAACAAATAAATCAATCTATGATAAACTGGAAAAGCCCCATGAGTGTGACTCACCGCCCGTAGGTCCTCGATGCGCTTGATGAGGGGGGCGGGCAGGCCGTCAGGGAGCGGAGGTGGGTGTAGGAGACCCCCTGAAACCCCCAGCCCCCTCCCTAACCCGCCCCCACTCGGCTTCTGCCCTGAAACTCCAATTCCCATCAGGCCATTCTCTCTCCCGGGCGTGGCCACGTGCGGATTAGCTGAGCTGTCCAGAAGGCTGAAGTCCAGGTCACCCAGAAGATCCTGGAGCTCCTTCTCATTTGCCGAGCCCAGCAGTGACATCATGGCGGGGTCCGCGGTGAGCTCGGCCAACGAGACGTCATTGTTAGCCGCGTTAGCGTGCAGATGGGAGTTAGCCAGCAGGTGGTTGGCTCGCGGGGCGTTGGCCACGGAGCTACCCACGCCGGAGTGGGGCACGGTGGGGTTCATCTTCCTCATCTCCTGCTTCTCCCGGGTGAAGCGGCGCAACATGGCTGCCAAGCACAACGAGTCCTTCATCAGCTTCTTCCTCTTCTTCTTCTCTGGCCGGTGGATGTTCATCAGAGACGACACTCTGGGTCAGAAAGACAAGAGAGATGGGTGAAGAGGGGAAAGAGAGTGGGATAGAGGAGAGGGTGAGAGAAGGAAGAAAGAGGAAAGAGAGAGAAAATAGTGAGGTAAGTTATGATGTGTAATCTCGAAGACAAGAAACCTATAAGCAAGGCGATGTCTTGTCAATATGATACAAGGAAAACAACAGTCTCATAATAGCCGCCGGTCTATTTCTGGGAATAGGAGTATTTATGGCAGCGGAGTGATCAGCTTATCAGAGCGTAGCTAATGTAGCCTTTGTTAAGGACACTTGGCCTGTCACACAAGCCCACGGGCCATTCAGAGAGAGCATCACAGTGTGTCATGTCATAGTCAGACATATCTGTACATGGGTAGGAATGAAGAAAAATACATGTATATGATGAATTCGTCTATTGTATTGCTGAAGTGCATACATTTCAATTTCAGTGCACATTCGGTAGGGTTTGACACGGGGAGGTATGAAAACGGATTCAAAAACCATTACAAGACATTTTGAGGAATGGTTCTTGAAACATGCTCAGTTCTATCTGAGAAATATGCATAGAACCACAATGTCCCCTTCGATGATTTTACTCTTACAGCAAGAACAAAATAATTAGAATTATTCAGAAACCATTCTATCTCATATTGCAATCTGTGAAGATACAGACATGCCTGACAGGCACAAGAAGCAGCGATTTATCCATCCCATTATCCTATCATCTCACCCTGGTTTGGGCACTCTGTTCTTCCGGGGTTTCTTCTCCTCCAAATTGTTTCCTTCTTTCCTCCTTCGTCTCTTGATCACTTGCTCCTCGCCACCCTTCAGCTCCTGCTAACACCGGAAGGCACAGACACAATTCATGAAAAACCAAAACAACCATTTATAGTTAAACACAAATAAATTATTCACAATTATTCTAGTCAGTTCGGGAAGTAAACAAAAATTAACAGATTTGATCATTGATTTTGAAAATAATTATAATTTCTGTTTACTTCCTGAATTGACATCACTGAAATGGAATTGACAACTGACTAATACAGTGTAATTTCACTGTATACAATACTTCATGGCAGTATCCCACCCTTACTCTGGGTTTGACATCCTTGCCCCCTTCCTCTCCCTCGGACTCGGAAGCAGCTCTGAACTGCAGCGTGCCCGTGTTGATGTAGAACCCTCCCAGCTTGGTCGTCAGGGAGGCCGGGACCAGCTCGTCATACTGTCACACAAAACAAAATGGCAGCCGTTACATTCAGAGCATAGATGCAGAATACAGAATAACTTCAATGAGTGTCTGACAACAACAACAAAAACATGTCACTCTGGTGAATGTAGGTTAGTGTTTATGGGGCGAGGTTGATTGGTTGTGTGAATTGGTGCCGTGGTTGATTGACAGTCTTAAGCACGCTCCAAACAGGAAGCAAAACTCCAGAGCGGAGTTCGCCAGAATAGAGCAGATTCCCGTTTTCTCCACCTATAATACAGCCTAACATGCCTTCTCCACATGAAGGGATGTAAAAGGTCAAAAGTAAAAAAGGGATACTTACAGCCTCCGAGTTGTCAATGAAAGGGTCGGTCTCGTCGTAGCCGAAGCCGATGTCAATCAGATCCTGCATTCTATCCTTCCTCTTCTTCTTTCCTGGTGCATTCTCATTGCCCTGTGTCACAGAGGATACATACTTTCACATGTACATACTGTATAACCAGTAGTCATAAACGAGAACAAAATGGCTTATAACCAGATACAACATGTTTATAAACTAGTACAACTAGCTATTAACCGGATTTTAAAAAGTCAAACTAATCTTAAAACGAGTATCTTACAAGTGGCATTATTAGAGCACAAGGTTTTACCACAGCTCCAAAAAATGACGTACATATTTGTTCTCAAACTTCTTGGCCAGGGCCTCCACCTGCAGTCGTTCTCTCTCGTCATCGTTGAAAGGGTCGCTAGGGTCAAGGGCAGGAGGCAGGATAAAAAGAGTTGGAGTCTGAGTCGGGGCTGGGGCTGGAGGAGGAGTGTTCTTTTTTGCCTAGAAAGCGGGGGAATGGGTGAGGAAAAGTGTAACTACTGGAACAGAAATTGACTTACCCACAATAAACAAACAACGAACAAAGTAACAAATAATATTTGTTATATGTTGTTATTGTACCGGATGTAAATCACATTGTCATGCAATCATATTGCTCAAATAGCATTGGTGAATAAGCATTTGTATTTAGATTTACAACTGGTTTATAAAGTTGTAGTATCACTTGTAATTCTAATTTTGAGAACAATATGTTATACATTGGGGCAAAAAAGTATTTAGTTAGCCACCAATTGTGCAAGTTCTCCCACTTAAAAAGATGAGAGGCCTGTAATATTCATCATAGGTACACTTCATCTTTGACAGACAAATGAGAAAAAATTCCAGAAATCACATTGTAGGATTTTTAATGAATTTACTTACAAATTATGGTGGAAAATAAGTATTTGGTCAATAACAAAAGTTTATCTCAATACTTTGTTATATACCCTTTGTTGGCAATGACAGAGGTCAAATGTTTTCTGTAAGTCTTCACAAGGTTCTCACACACTGTTGCTGGTATTTTGGCCCATTCCTCCATGCAGATCTCCTCTAGAGCAGTGCTGTTTTGGGACTGTTGCTGGGCAACACAGACTTTCAACTCCCTCCAAAGATTTTCCATGGGATTGAGATCTGGAGACTGGCTAGGCCACTCCAGGACCTTGAAATACTTCTTACGAAGCCACTACTTCGTTGCCCGGGCGATGTGTTTGGGATCATTGTCATGCTGAAAGACCCAGCAACGTTTCATCTTCAATGCCCTTGCTGATGAAAGGACGTTTTCACTGAAAATCTCACGATACATGGCCCCATTCATTCTTTCCTTTACGCGGATCAGTCGTCCTCGTCCCTTTGCAGAAAAACAGCCACAAAGCATGATGTTTCCACCCCCATGCTTCACAGTAGGTATGGTGTTCTTTGGATGCAACTCAGCATTCTTTGTCCTCCAAACACAACGAGTTGAGTTTTCACCAAAGAGCTATATTTTGGTCTCATCTGACCATATGACATTCTCCCAATCTTCTTCTGGATCATCCAAATGCTCTCTAGCAAACTTCAGACGGGCCTGGACATGTACTGGCTTAAGCAGGGGGACACGCCTGGCACTGCGGGACTTGAGTCCCTGGCGGCGTAGTGTGTTACTGATGCTAGGCTTTGTTACTTTGGTCCCAGCTCTCTGCAGGTCATTCACTAGGTCCCCCCGTGTGGTTCTGGGATTTTTGCTCACCGTTCTTGTGATCATTTTGACTCCACAGGGTGAGATCTTGCATGCAGCCTCAGATCGAGGGAGATTATCAGTGGTCTTGTATGTCTTTCATTTCCTAATAATTGCCCCCACAGTTGATTTCTTCAAACCAAGCTGCTTACCTATTGCAGATTCAGTCTTCCTAGCATGATGCAGGTCTACAATTTTGTTTCTGGTGTCCTTTGACAGTTCTTTGGTCTTGGCCATAGTGGAGTTTGGAGTGTGACTGTTTGAGGTTGTGGACAGGTGTCTTTTATACTGATAACAAGTTCAAACAGGTGCCATTAATACAGGTAACGAGTGGAGGACAGAGGAGCCTCTTAAAGAATAAGTTACAGGTCTGTGAGAGCCAGAAATCTTGCTTGTTTGTAGGTGACCAAATACTTATTTTCCACCATAATTTGCAAATAAATTAATTAAAAATCATACAATGTGATTTTCTGGATTTTTCCCCCTCATTTTGTCTGTCATAGTTGAAGTGTACCTATGATGAAAATTACAGGGCTCTCATCTTTTTAAGTGGGAGAACTTGCACAATTGGTGGCTGACTAAATACTTTTTTGCCCCACTATATACTCAGCATAATTGCTATGCAGATATGTAACAAAAAAATAGTAAACTACTGTACCGTGCAATGATATCTGTACACAACACTGAGTGTCTTAATAACATAACACCGATATTTTACATAACTCCCTGTAGGCAACATCCTGGTACTTCCAAACCTACTCCATCTATTCAGCACTGACTGATCTTCTATATGTCACCCATAGGAGGCTAAACTCAACTGAACTGGGGCACTTCTACGTGCCATATTAATGGCTGTATGACTGGTGTAAACTAACAAGAGAGTTGGCAAGTTAACAAGAATTGTACACAGGTAACGCCAGACAACCTTTATCACGGCATGTGCATTAGGCGTGCCTACAACTGTAATCTTGACGTGCCGTTCCGAGTTGAGTACCAAGTGATTTGAGTGAATGGCTTAATGAATGGCTGAGTTAGGGTCTTTTGTGTGAAGTCCATGACTGGTAATTTTCTCCTCCCACCGACCACGCTAGTCCGTGGAAAGACAAGATACACGTTCATATCCTATCTTATAACAAGTCCCCAATAACCAAGTTAATAAAATCAACTGGTGTTGATCCATGTCTTTCTTGACCAAACAGAAGGAGTCATACCTGGATGTTTTGGATGAGTTCGCTGTAGTTAAACTCGGCCGACGATTGATCGCTGGGCTCAGACAGAGATAGGTTCAACCGCACGGTAATCCGTTTTCCTTCAGCGTTGTCCTTGTCACTACTAGTTTTGCCGAAAAGCCCACCGCCACCATCTGCCCCGGACGCTTTCGTGTCGCCCTCACATTCCGCATCCAAGTCGATGTCGGCCTCGTCATCCTCCAACCGGCGTTTCCTAGTCTCCGTGGCTGATCCCGCAGCGAAGGCCGAGAGGGTGACAAATTGTACTTTTCTCGGTTCGGCCATTTGGATGTGCTGCCTGTCTGAACCTCGCTTCGGACAGACAGCGACAGCTACTTCGCGAAACTACTTCAAATTTGCGAATTGAATGGGTTTGCGCGAAAATGCAATGTCTATTTAGTGGCTAATAAGATGTAAGGGGGTCGTCCGCACCATTCGAACTGAATTTCAGGGGATGAGATGGTCGGGGAAAAGTTGTTTTTTCGGTAGCTACTTGCATCCTCAATTGCTATGGGATCGAGACATTCAAGTTGGCCATCTTGGATTTGAGGAGTAAATAAAATATCAGAGAGAGGTCACTGGGCCTGCGCACACAGACAAAACGGAAGTCGCGTGAGCGAGGGGGGGTATCATAGCCAATCACTGCATTTGCCCCCATTTTAATCCCGCCCCTATCACAATAGGCGATAATAAGATCATCTGAAGAAGATGGCACTAGTATTATGACCTTAACGGATATGTCTTTTGTGAAAGGACATCTTATCAGATCATAGCCCATGTCACCAGAATCATTTTGCTCACTAATATAGAAAATGGATGGGAATCTGTTTTGATGGCATTCTTATGTCATCCATTCAGTCAGTGCTGAAATGCTGAATTGTGGGTTTTTCCACAATGACCTAGCTACACACACAGTACATCTCAAACTGAACCAAATAAGCCAGTTGGGTGACTCTGAGTTACCGTCATGGGCACTGACGACGCAACACAAGCAAACATTGGTGGACACCTGTTGAAATTGAGTTTTTTTGTTGCGTTCAATTATTTTGTAGAGACACTGCTTCCTATAATTTTGATGATTAAGAAGTTTATTAGCAATAGGGTATTTTGGACTTCAAAAGACAGTACATGTACCATTTAATTCAAATGTATGCCTATTTGTGTCAGTTTGCCCACAATAAAAAAACAACATCATGACAGAAATAGTGAATGCATATAGAACAAACCATAGAGAAAAAGGTCAACAACCCTTTATAAAGAGAACACTGTTTAATACTTGTATCAGCATCATTTGAGTAATACAAAATAAACATTTCAATACAATTGATTGGCGAGATTGTACAGAATTATATACATTGCAAATAAAACATGTCTTACATGATATAAATACTGTGACACATGTACAATAAAGCACATCAATACACATTGTGCATGACTCATGAGAACATGTTATTTTATAGATTTTCACTAGTAAAGTATCTGATAAAAAAAATGCACATGTAAACCACATATATAATGTAATAAGTGTATTATGTGAGTTAAGCACATTATAACATTGCTATGTCAGAGGAACCCTGTTGTCTTTGGCCCATTTCCTCAGAGCTCTGATAATGTACTCCACCTGGGGGTTCTGTGTGCTCCTCAACAGGGGCAGCACCTCCTTCAAGGTTTCCCTGTGGAACCACAGACAATGGTTCTTAGTGATGGGAAGTTATTATATTATTATTAGGAACAGGTCATGGTTGTTGATAAAGTAAAAAAATTAAAGTGCCTGAATCACAAAAGTCACACTTTACCGTGCAATGCAAATTACTCAAGGTACAAAAATGATGTGACAAAACATCTCTGTGGAGGACATGATTTTCATATTTGATGTGTTGGGGACTGTGTAGGGGACAAATCTTTAACACAGACAA
The DNA here is from genome assembly GCF_023373465.1 of Oncorhynchus keta. Lineage (NCBI taxonomy): Eukaryota > Metazoa > Chordata > Actinopteri > Salmoniformes > Salmonidae > Oncorhynchus > Oncorhynchus keta. Next base: position 3,240,263 of record NC_068452.1, on the reverse strand, counting down.
GTGTTGGTATCAAAATTGGACTTAAGACTAAGAAACTTAGCCAATACTTACTTTGGCTCTCTGCCTGCCAGAATGAGCTGGAAGATTCCGACACAAGCCCCTCTCTTGCCCTCCCAGTAGTTGGAGTCGGGATCCAGTTTCTCCAGAGTATCGAATGCTTTGGCTGCCCAGTAGAACTGACCCATCTGAAAGCACAGACCGACAGAGCAACATTTAATTGCAATGAATATTGAGAAAGCTTGGCCTTTGCTAATCTCGTCTCCAGTCTATTGTGGAGGAAGTCTGGTGCGGGAGATTAAGCCATTGCTGACTTGTGGTTAGCCTGGAAACTAAGTTAGTAGAGAGAATAGTAGTGAGCCTCACCTTATAGCAGTCGTTGGCAATGAGTTGTAGGAGGCTGAAGGAGTCTGGCGAAGCCCCCATCTTCAGATACAGCTCCCAGGCTAGCCGGCCTTTCTGGTTCATGATGTCTGAGCAGGAGGAGAGACAACACTATTTAGAAAATATATTTATTCAAATTAATTCGTCATATTTTGTTTCTTAGATCATGCATGTAGATATCGTATTGATGTAAAAGGTATTGAAAATGTATTGACGACAAATGGATAATGTATTTCAGACTGGATACATACAGCAGCGAGTCAGCCAGCTCAGGTATACATAGTCAGTCTTCATCTTCTCACCCTGGATCAGCAGAAATATCTGAGTCCAATATAAAACAATGTTACAACATGAACATTGAACTGATTCAATACACTACTCATGCAAGCAGTAATGCATTTTTCTATGTTGACAGGATGTACCTCCTCTGCTTCTTTGTAGTTGCCCAAGGCAGCTTTGGCCTGGGCGTAGTTGAAATTGAACATATCCTCGGTATAGAAGTAACTCTGTTAATGACAAACCAAAAATAAACAAACAGAAATAATGCTCCCCTCCTTTCCCCAAGTATACATGTTATTTCCACACCAATCCATAAATATGTCAAGCACTCAAATGCAAAGGAAAATAAAAATGAGTGTGTGTGTGTGTGGAAACATGCCCACGTGGTGTACTGTCCTAGTGCTACATGCTTTGGGCCATGCAAACCTTGACTGAGTTGAGGTAGATGAGAACGTCTTCAAACTGCCTCAGAAGGAAGAAACAGGAAGCCATACACTGTCTTCCAGGTATCGTGTCTGAGGAGAGTGAGATACAGACAGTGAGACAAAGACGCACATGCTCACTCACACGCAGACATACACACACACGCTAACTCCTAGCTTCTTGGTTGAATCGCTTTAGATTCATTTATTCACATTACCGCATTCGCTGGCTGAGCCTCCGACCAGCTGGAAGAACTGTTGAGCGATCTTCAGGTGATCCCTCTGCAGCAGAGATACCGGCAGGGACGAGGAGGGAACAGAGACTGCTCGTCAGTCAGATTTCATATCAGTGATGATCTTACTAAACCAGGTTTATAAGACATTCCTAATCTACTCAGACATTTCTACTGTGTGGTCCTAGGGGGTTTTCGGGTAGTTTGTCAAACACTTACTCACCGATCCAATTTCTTGACCCAAAGCAGCATTCACCACTCCTTTCAAAATGTACTCCTTAAATAAATAGATTGTGTTAAGACACTGCATGTACGCTATTAAGGCTTTAGTCTTAAAACAGCGAGACTTCCTCTCATGACACCTGATAATGTGAAACTATTACTACCTGTGGTGTGGTTGGCTCCAAGTCTTTTATGAGGGTGTAAGCCTCTTGAACATCATCTGAAACATAAAGATGCACATTACTGATGACAAAATAGCCATTCAACTTTTCAATGTAAGGATTAGGATTCAAAGAGAACCACCTGTGGCTAAGACCCACCTTGTCTGAGGTAGTAGATGACCAGGTTCAATCGAGCCTCAGAGATGACATCAATCAACGGGGGCAGCACCTGCAACGCACCCTCCCCACCACGAAACACCACCTGGGGTTAGGAGGTCAAAGGTTATAGAGCATGGGGTCACTGTCATGCAAACACAGTCGCACAACAGAGGTGGTGGAACGGCTTACCAGGTTATGCCGGATAAGCTCCTTAGCAAACTCAAAGGAGCAGGAGGAGATGTCTATGAGGTTCTTTAACTCAGCCTGAGAGAGAAAATAACAAATTGAACCACATTATTTATTGCTGTACATGACAAGTGTAGGCATAAACATCGACTGTGGATGTCAGGCAAACACGTGTGTAGATGCACGGCAGTCTGTTTTGACCGTAGACGCATACGGAGTTGCTTTACCTCGGCTGCCTTGCCGTTGTACAGCCTGAAGTGGTTGCAGGCCTTGAGGTTGAGAGCGATGGTGGATTCAGGAATACTCTGCAGATACACAGCCAACACCTCTTGGGAAACATCATAGTAGTCCAACTTGTAGTAGCACAGCGCTACGTACACGTTAAGAGCCAGGAAATCTCTGGGGTTAAAAGAAAATATATGGTAAAACATGCAATAGCTGGTCCCACAGCTCACATTGCATTCTTGAATAGAAGTCCTTGTGCATCTTTCTCTCTTGCTTTTTGACTGCACCGTCCAATATAATACACCATCTTTCTCCACTGCAAAATAACTACAGCCGTCTCCCTCCATCTTCTTGTCTCGGTCTCAACACAATGAAATGTGTCCTTCCAATTTTCTAATACTTCATCCTAAATATATGGCATATAGTATGTTTACTGTATATAGTTATAAGAATTTACAGTATAATTGACACCGACTCATTCAGACAATCCACAATACCCATTGGTACTAGTGGGACCACTGTAATCTGGCATATGAGGGATTTGTGGGACTATGCTCTTGCCTATCAGTGATTTTGATGAAGGGACATGGGAGAAAGGTTCAGTATAAGTACCTATTCTGTAGCAGGATGCGTTTGTAGATGTCGATGGCCTCCTGGTAGTGTGACCTCATGTAGTGGATGGAGGCCAGGCTCAGCTGGTCCTCAGTCACATCCTCCAGGTTCTGGTGGAAACCCATCAGCTTCTTCTCATCGTTGAACTGGGAACAGAGAGGAAAGGCATGGCTGGTTTGGTTGGTTTGCCACCTACAGTGGCATGCAGTTGCATTACAAAAAGAGAAAAAATACACTGAACAAATATATAAACATGTAAAGTTTTGGTCGCATGTTTCATGAGCTGAAATACAAAATCCCAGAAATATTCCATATGCACAAATACCTTATTTTACTCAACTTTAGTGTATAAATGTGTTTACATCCCTGTAAGTGAGCATTTGTCCTTTGCCAACACAATCCATCCACCTGACAGATGTGGCATATCAAGAAGCTGATTAAACAGCATGATCATTAAACAGGTGCACCTTGTGCTGGGGACAATAAAAGAACACTCTGAAATGTGCAGTTGTGTCACACAACACAATGCCACAGATGTCTAAAGTGTTTGAGGGAGTGAGTAATTGGCAAACTATTGCCAGATAATTGAATGTTAATTTCTCTACCATAAGCCGCCTCCAAATATAATTTTAGAGAATTTGACCGCATGTCTAACCGGCCTCACAAACGTTGTGGGGGTGAGTGGTTTGCTGATGTCAACGTTGTGTACAGAGTGCTCCATGGTGGCGGTGGAGTTGGGCAGGCATAAGCTATGGACAATGAACACAATTGCATTTTATAAACGGCAATTTTAATATACAGAGATAATGCGACGAGATCCTGAGGCCCCTTGTTGTGCCATTCATCTGCCGCCATCACCTCATGTTTCATCATGATAATGCATTGACCTATGTCGCAAGGATCTGTACACAATTCCTGAAGCTGAAAATGTCCCAGTTATTCCATGACCTGCATACTCACCAGCCCTTGGTTCTCTCCAGACCTGACTGCCCTTGACCAGCACAAAAACATCCTGTGGCGTTCTGCATTAGCATCGAATAGCCCCTGTGATATGCAACTTTTCAGGGAAGTTAAGAACCAATATACACAGGAAGTTAGGAAAGCTAAGGCTAGCTTTTTCAAGCAGAAATTTGCATCCTGTAGCACAAACTCAAAAAAGTTCTGAGACACTGTAAAGTCCATGCAGAATAAGAGCACCTCCTCCCAGCTGCCCACTACACAGAGGCTTGGAAACACTGTCACCACCGATAAATCCACTATAATTGAAAATTTCAATAAGCATTTTTCGACGGCTGGCCATGCTTTCCACCTGGCTACCCCTACACTGGTCAACAGCCCTGCACTTCCCACAGCAACTCGCCCAAGCCTCCCCATTTATTTTTCACCCAAATCCAGATAGCGGATGTTCTGAAAGAGCTGCAAAATCTGGACCCCTACAAATCAGCCGGGCTAGACAATCTGGACCCCCTCTTCTTAAAATGATCTGCCAAAATTGTTGCAACCCCTATTACTAGTCTGTTCAACCTCTCTTTCGTATCGTCTGAGATTCCCAAAGATTGGAAAACTGCCGCGGTCATCCTCCTCTTCAAAAGGGGGAGACACTCTAGACCCAAACTGTTACAGACCTATATCTATCCTACTCTGCCTTTAAGGTCTTCGAAAGCCAAGTTAACAAACAGATTACCGACCATTTCGAATCCCACCGTACCTTCTTCGCTATGCAATCTGGTTTCAGAGCTGGTCATGGGTGCACCTCAGCCACGCTCAAGGTCCTAAACGATATCATAACCGCCATCGATAAGAGACATTACTGTGCAGCCGTATTCATCAACCTGGCCAAGGCTTTCGACTCTGTCAATCACCACATTCTTATCAGCAGACTCAACAGACTTGGTTTCTCAAATGATTGCCTCGCCTGGTTCACCAACTACTTCTCTGATAGAGTTCAGTGTGTCAAATCGGAGGGGCAGTTGTCCGGATCTCTGGCAGTCTATATGGGGGTGCCACAGGGTTAAATTCTGTATACATCAATGATGTCGCTCTTGCAGCTGGTGATTCTCTGATCCACCACTACGCAGACGACTCCATTCTGTATACTTCCAGCCCTTCTTTGGACACTGTTAACCTCCAGACGAGCTTCAATGCCGTACAACTCCCCTTCCGTGGCCTCCAACTGCTCTTTAATGCAAGTAAAACTAAATGCATGCTCTTCAACCGATCGCTGCCCACACCTGCCTGCCCGTCCAGCATTACGACTCTGGACAGTTCTGACTTAGGTATTTGTAGTTGTCCACATATTCTAGGTGTCTGGCTAGACTGTAAACTCTCCTTCCAGATTCACATTAAGCATCTCCAATCCAAAATTAAATCTAGAATTGGCTCCCTATTTCGCAACAAAGCATCCTTCGCTCATGCTGCCAAACATACCATCGTAAAACTGACTATCTGACCGATCCTCGACTTCAGCAATGTAATGTATAAAATAGCCTCCAACACTACTAAACAAATTGGATGCAGTCTATCACAGTGCCATCCGTTTAGTCACCAAAGCCCCATATACCACCCACCACTGTGACCTGCCAACCTCGTTGGCTGGCCCTCACTTCATACTCGTCACCAAACCCACCGGCTCCAGGCCATCTACAAGTCTCTGCTAGGTAAAGCCCCGCCTTATCTCAGCTCACTGGTCACCATAGCAGCACCCACCTGTAGCATGCGCTCTAGCAAGTATATCTCACTGGTCACTCCCAAATCCAATTCTCACTTTGGCTGCCTTTCCTTCCAGTTCTCTGCTGCCAATGACTGGAACGAACTGCAAAAATCAATGAAGCTGGAGACCCATATCTCCCTCACTAGCTTTAAGCACCAGCTGTCAGAGCAGCTCACAGATCACTGCACATAGCCCATCTGTAAACAGCCCATCCAACTACCTCATCCCCATACTGTATTTATTTATTCATTCATCTTGCTCCTTTGCACCCCAGTATCTCTACTTGCACATTCATCTTCTGCACATCTACCATGCCAGTGTTTAATTGGTATATTGTAATTACTTCGCCACCATGGCCTATTTATTGCCTTACCTCCCTGATCTTACCTCAGGAGTGGGACAACATTCCACAGGACACAATCAACAGCCTGATCAACTCTATGCGAAGGAGATGTGTCACGCTGCATGAGGCAAATGGTGGTCACGCCAGATACTGACTGGTTTTCTTATCCACACCCCTACCTTTTTTAATGTATCTGTAACCAACAGATGCATATCTGTATTCCCAGTCATGTTAGGGCCAAATGTATTTATTTCAAATGGCTGATTTCCTTATATGAACTGTAACTCAGTAAAATATTTGAAATTGTTTCATGGTGCATTTATATTTTTGTTCAGTAGAAGTATTGACACTTGGGAATTGTGTAAAACATGATTTTATGCAACCGTTTGTCACGAGTTCGACCGAGGGTGTTTCCCCTTCCAGGGCGGGTGGCGCTCGGCGGTCGTCATCACCGGCCTATTAGCTGCCACTGATTGTTTTTCCTCTCCCTCCTTGTATGTTTAGTGGTAGCACCTGTTCATGTGTAATTAGTTAATTAGTTTGTCTTTATTAGACAGCCGGCCCGCCTGGTTGTTGTGCGGGATTATTTCAGTGTAACCTTCGGCTCTGTTGTAGAGGTACGTGTTAGTGCCTGGTCGTTACTTTTCCGTTGTACATTCTCATTCCCTGTGTTTGGGGCCGTTACTATTGTGAGCACCCTGTGGTGCGTTGGTGCTATTAAAGACGCACAGCTTTGCACTCACTGTTTCCTGCGTTTGACTCCACACACCTACGACATCTGAAGCATTACAGAATCCCGCACCTAAATCAAATTGAATGGAGTCAGCAGGAGCAGCAGCCAACCCTCTCCCATCGATGGAGGAACGGGTTCTCCACCACACCACCGTTCTCCATCGGATCGGATCCGCGATGGATCAAGTGATGGAGAGAATGGACCGATGGGAGAGGAGTGGTCTCCTCTCTCCACCTTCGGCACCCCCGGCTCCGGACTCCCCATCACTCGACTCCAGCACCCTCCGTCTGACGCTACCGAGGGCTTATGATGGAGCGGCGGCGGGTTGCCAGGGGTTTCTGCTTCAGCTGGAGCTATACCTGGCCACCGTTAGACCCACTCCCTCAGGAGCGGAGAGGGTGAGTGTCCTCATCTCCTGCCTCACGGGTCGTGCTCTGGAGTGGGCGAACGCAGTCTGGAATGGCCCAGACTCAGCGCGGGAGCACTACCCAGAGTTTTCCTGCCGCTTCCGTGCCGTGTTTGATCACCCTCTAGACGGCCGAGCGGTGGGAGAACGACTTTTTCATCTCAGGCAGGAGAGGAGGAGCGCCCAGGATTACGCACTGGAGTTCCGGACCTTGGCAGCCGGATCTGGGTGGAACGACAGGGCCCTTATGGACCACTACAGGTGTAGTCTCCGAGAGGACGTCCGCCGGGAGTTAGCGTTTCGGGACACCACTCTGTCACTGGATCAGCTGATTGACATGTCCATTCGACTGGACAATCTGCTGGCTGCCCGCGGGCGTTCAGAGAGGGTCCTGTGCATTCCACCACCCAGCCCCTCCGCTCCCATTCCGATGGAGTTGGGAGGGGCTGCGCCGAGGGTACCGGAGGAGGAGGCCTTCCCTGCACCAACTGTGGTCGGAGAGGACACACGTCTGATCGGTGCTGGGGGTCCGTCTGGGAGTAGAGATGGCAGGCGGAACGCTTCTCGGTCACCCCAGGTGAGTCAGCATCAGACTCGCCCAGAATCCCTTGTTGGCCATATGTTTGTCTTAATCTCTTTCCTTCACTTTTTCCCTCTTCCCAGCATAGGGCGCTAGTCGATTCAGGCGCAGCTGGGAACTTTATGGATCGCGGACTCGCCCTTAAGTTAGGGGTTCTGCTGGTGCCGATAGATTCTCCTTTCCCCGTGCACTCCCTAGATAGCCGGCCATTAGGGTCAGGGATGGTCGGGAGACCACGGTCCCACTGGACATGGTGACGCAGGGGAATCATAGGGAGCGTATCAGTTTTTTTATTATTGATTCGCCTGCGTTTCCAGTGGTGCTGGGGACTCCTGGCTGGCCCGGCACAATCCTAAAATTTCGTGGAGACAGGGGTTCTCCAGGGGTGGTCAGAGGAGTGTTCTGGAAGGTGTTTGGGAGTTTCCATCGGTGCCACGTCGGTGGAGAGTCCAGACCAGGGTTCCACGGTGTGCATTCCCCCCGAGTATGCCGATTTGGCAATCGCTTTCAGTAAAGTGAAAGTGACTAAATTACCACCTTATCGACCGGGAAGGGATTGTACGATAGATCTCCAGGTAGACGCTGCGCTTCCCAAGAGTCACGTGTACCCGCTGTCCCAGGAGGAGACGTTGGCAATGGAGACATATGTCACGGAGTCGCTGGGACAGGGGTACATTCGGCCCTCCATTTCACCCGTCTCCTCGAGTTTCTTTTTTGTGAGGAAAAAGGAGGGAGGTTTGCGTCCGTGTATCGATTATAGAGGTCTAAACGCCATCACAGTGGGGTATAGTTACCCTCTACCTCTCATCGCTACGGCGGTGGAATCGTTCCACGGAGCGCAGTTCTTCACAAAACTGGATCTCAGGAGCGCGTATAGTCTGGTGCGTATTCGGAAGGGAGACGAGTGGAAAACCGCATTTAGTACTACATCCGGCCACTATGAGTACCTCGTCATGCCGTATGGGTTAAAGAATGCTCCAGCCGTTTTCCAATCCTTTGTAGACGAGATTCTCAGGGACCTGTGCGGGCAGGGAGTGGTTGTTTATATCGATGACATTCTGATCTACTCGGCCACTCACACCGCGCATGTGTCTCTGGTGCGCAAAGTGCTTGGTAGACTGCTGGAGCATGACCTATACGTCAAGGCTGAGAAATGCGTGTTCTCTAAACGAGCCGTCTCTTTTCTGGGATATCGCATTTCCACCTCGGGGTGGTGATGGAGGGTGACCGCATTAGGGCCGTGCGTAATTGGCCAACTCCAACCACGGTAAAGGAGGTGCAGCGGTTTTGGGTTTTGCCAACTACTACCGGAGGTTTATCCGGGGTTTTGGCCAGATAGCGTCTCCCATTACCTCACTGCTGAGGGGGCCCGGTGCGATTGCAGTGGTCAGCACAGGCGGACAGAGCATTCAACAAGTTGAAGGCGCTGTTCACTGATGCGCCCGTGTTGGCGCATCCGGATCCCTCTCTAGCATTCATAGTGGAGGTGGACGCGTCCGAGGCTGGGGTGGGTGCCGTGCTATCACAGCGCTCGGGTACGCCACCAAAACTCCGCCCCTGCGCTTTCTTCTCAAGGAAGCTCAGCCCAGCGGAGCGTAACTATGATGTGGGGGACCGGGAGTTGCTAGCGGTGGTTAGAGCTCTGAAGGTGTGGAGACACTGGCTTGAGGGGACTAAGCACCCTTTTCTCATCTGGACCGACCACCAGAATCTGGAGTATATTCGGGCTGCAAGGAGACTTAACCCACGTCAGGCAAGGTGGGCCATATTCTTCACCCGGTTCCGGTTTACTTTGTCTTATAGACCGGGCTCCCAGAACGTGAAGGCTGACGCACTGTCCCGCCTTTACGACACCGAGGATGGGTCCACCGAACCTACTCCCATCCTTCCCGCCTCTAAGCTGGTAGCCCCAGTGGTATGGGAGGTGGACTCGGACATCGAGCGGGCGTTACGGGCTGAAGGTACGTGCCGCTTGATGTTCGGGACAAGCTGATTCGGTGGGCTCACGTCCTACCCTCCTCGGGTCACCCTGGGGTGACGAGGACAGTGGGGAGCCTTCAGGGGAGGTATTGGTGGCCTACGTTGGTTAAGGACGTTAAGGGTTATGTCTCCTCTTGCTCAGTGTGCGCTCAGAGTAAGGCTCCTAGGCACCTTCCTAGAGGGAAGCTACAACCCCTCCCCGTTCCACAGCGGCCATGGTCACATCTGTCCATAGATTTCCTGACCCGTCTCAGGGAACACCGCGGTTCTAGTGATTTGTGGATCGGTTTTCTAAGTCCTGCCGTCTCCTCCCGTTGCCCGGTATCCCTACAGCCCTGCAGACTGCGGAGGCATTATTTACCCATGTCTTTCGGCACTACGGGGTGCCGGAGGACATCGTTTCTGATCGGGGCCCCCAATTCACGTCTCGGGTATGGAGAGCGTTCATGGAACGCTTGGGGGTCTCTGTCAGCCTGACCTCCGGTTATCACCCGAGAGTAATGGGCAGGTGGAGAGAATGAACCAGGAGGTGGGTAGGTTTCTGCGGTCGTATTGCCAGGATCGGCCAGGGGAGTGGGCACGATACATTCCCTGGGCTGAAATGGCTCAGAACTCACTACGCCACTCCTCTACTAACGTGTCCCCTTTTCAGTGTGTGTTGGGATACCAGCCGGTCCTGGCACCATGGCATCCGAGCCAGACCGAGGCTCCTGCGGTGGAGGAATGGGTACAGCGCTCCAAGGAGACCTGGAGGGCCGTCCAGGAATCTCTACGACAAGCGAGTGGACGGCAGAAGAGGAGTGCTGACCACCACCGCAGTGAGGCCCCCGTGTTTGTACCGGGGGACATGGTCTGGCTCTCGACCCGAAACCTACCTCTCCGCTTGCCCTGCCGGAAGCTGGGTCCGCAGTGTGTAGGGCCCTTTAAAGTCCTGAGGAGAATAAACGAGGTGTGTTATCGATTACAACTCCCTTCCTATTATCGTATTAACCCCTCGTTTCATGTGTCTCTCCTCAGGCCGGTGGTAGCTGGTCCCCTGCAGGACAGTGAGGTACCGGAGGTCCCTCCCCCCCTCTGGACATCGAGGGGACCCCGGCGTACACGATCCGGGCCATTCTGGACTCAAGACGCCGGGTGAGGGGCCTGCAGTACCTCGTGGACTGGGAGGGGTACGGTCCGGAGGAGAGGTGCTGGGTACCAGTGAGGGACATCTTGGATCCATCCATGTTGAGGGATTTCCATCGCCCTGCACCTCGTCCTCCGGGGCGACCTCGAGGCCGGTGTCGGCGCGCTGCGGGAGCCGCGCGTCAGGAGGGGGGTACTGTCACGAGTTCGACCGAGGGTGTTTCCCCTTCCCGGGCGGGTGGCGCTCGGCGGTCGTCATCACCGGCCTATTAGCTGCCACTGATTGTTTTTCCTCTCCCTCCTTGTATGTTTAGTGGTAGCACCTGTTCATGTGTAATTAGTTAATTAGTTTGTCTTTATTAGACAGCCGGCCCGCCTGGTTGTTGTGCGGGATTATTTCAGTGTAACCTTCGGCTCTGTTGTAGAGGTACGTGTTAGTGCCTGGTCGTTACTTTTCCGTTGTACATTCTCATTCCCTGTGTTTGGGGCCGTTACTATTGTGAACACCCTGTGGTGCGTTGGTGCTATTAAAGACGCACAGCTTTGCACTCACTGTCTCCTGCGTTTGACTCCACACACCTACGACACCTGAAGCATTACACCGTTAGAGCTGAGTGATTCATCAAAATGTCGGCTATTTTTCAGTCTTTAAACAACGAATTGACTGATGGCAGTTCAATTATTTGAATTCCATGATGTGCTCAATGCTCAGTTTCTCCAGAGAAATTAAATCAAGACCAAACTGTATGATGTAGTAAAGGATTGTAGTTTCCAAAAAGGCCAATATTCTACATAATTAACACATTTTCTGTGCTAAACTAACTACAATGACCATAATCCATTGCGTGCCTACTTGTCCGGTCTGAGACGGAGAGAAGAGACAGAAGAACATGCGATCGAGAGGGATAGAGAGCAGTTGCTCCGTGACGTATCTCTACCTGAAAATACATGATCTATGATTGATAATTGGTATTCAGCAGTCATAAAAGTATGCCTTATTTACTTTGAAGAAGTACTAAAATAGTTTTGTCAGACAGCATAGGTAGCAGCTCTATAGTGATGAGACGATGACTTGGAATGAAATAATAAAGTCATCAAATAGACCTAAAATAAATGTAATATACACAACAACTGAAATATTTTATTAAAGTAATGTGAATAAATTATGGTTAATAAGTGATAAACAGTAATGGGCAGTCACTATCATCATGGGACTTATACTAATTGTTTTATTCTGTGTTCTTACAGCACTAAAACCCACATAATGAATAGCGCATTTAATGTCTAGAAAACAAGTGTTGAAATCAAAAAACGTTATTATTTTGAAATAATCTAACCGAAACTGAACCGACCTAAAAAGCTCTAAAATCGCTCAGCACAAACAACTGTACAGAAGCAAACAAGAAAGAATGATGAGAAATACACATTAACATATCAAAGAATACAGAAAGGTAACAATTCTGACCTTATGAGCCAAGTGGAAGAGCAGGCGATTCTGAAGTGCACACTTTGGAGCTACAGGAAAAAAAGAGGGAATACCTTATCGACTAGGGCAAGAAACAGAAACCGTAGGATGAAAAACTACAAAACATGTTTGCTTAATACTCACCCTTGTTTGCAGCCTCCTCTGCCTCTCTGTAGAGCCCCAGGAAAAACTGAGTGCAGGCCAGATACACCCACACCTCCCCTGGTCCTTCTAACCTGAGTGTCAAGGCCCTGTACTCCTGTCATTGAAATAAATAGACATACACTACCATTCAAAAGTTTGGGGTCACTTAGAAATGTACATGTTTTTGAAAGAAAAGCACATTTCTTTGTCAATTAAAATAACATAAAATTGATCAGAAATAGGGTGTAGACATGGTTAATGTTGTAAATGACTATTGTAGCTGGAAACAGCTGATTTTGAATGGAATATCTACATATGCGTACAGAGACCCATTATCAGCAACCATCACTCATGTGTTCAAATGGCACATTGTGTTAGCTAATCAAAGTTATCATTTTAAAAAGGCTGTACGAGATCTCCAGTTTCTTGGCAATTTCTCGCATGGAATGGCCTTCATTTCTCAGAACAAGAATAGACTGACGAGTTTCAAAAGAAAGTACTTAGTTTCTGGCCATTTTGAGCCTGTAATCAAACCCACAAATGCTGACGCTCCAGACACTCAACTAGTCTAAAGAAGGCCAGTTTTATTGCTTCTTTAATCAGAACAACAGATTTCAGCTGTACTAACATAATTGCTAAAGGGTTTTCTAATTATCAATTATCCTTTTTAAAATGATAACTTTGAATAGCTAACACAATGTGCCATTGGAACACAGGAGTGATGGTTGCTGATAATGTGTCTCTGTACGCCTATGTAGATATTCCATTAAAAATCAGCTATTTCCAGCTACAATAGTCATTTACAACATTAACAATGTCTACACTGTATTTCTGATCAATTTGATGTTATTTCAATGGACAAATAAATGCTTTTCTTTCAGAAACAAGGACATTTCTAAGTGAACCCAAACTTTTGAACAATAGTGTATGTGTCATATAGAGCATTGTAAAAATGGCTTGTCTTCAGACAAGAATGAAATTGACTGAACACACACCTACCTCCATTGCTCTCTTGTAATCACCCAAGTGAAAGGCACAGTAGCCAATCCAAAGGTCTGCATGCTCCTCTTTTTCTCCAACATCTCGCTGAAACTGGAAGACAAACCAACACATCAACAGTAGGACTCTGTACAGTAGGACGCTGTCACACGCACACACCTATGCAACTGTAATAAGGAAACAGAAAGACCTTATAGACAGCGCCATATCAAGAATGAGGAAGGAGAATGTTGAGAGGACACAGGACTTTCACAGATCACATCTTCTGTCACATTTAGTACAGAGTTGCTCATCATTCATTTGCTGATTGCACATGACAGCTAGCTACATGAGTTCCTATCTGGCTACCTCTAACAGAGTTTGTGCCCCAAGGTAGTCTCTCTGGTTGAGGTATTCCTCCAGGCGAGGGCTCTTCTTGGCTTTGTTTTTCTTCTTCTTCTCACTGACGCTAGCTGCAGAATCTCCACCTACTGCTGGCTTCACCCGAGATAGAATCTGGATGGAGGTGACAAGGAAGAGAATCCTTATTGCGGACATGCCAGCAGACACTTTGTTTACTAAAGCGGGATTCAAACAATACATTTGTACATTTGGTAAGATAGACAGTCATGTTTTAATGGATGTCGTGTAACTATCGCAGTTATCCTCTGTTAAACTAGCTAACTGCAATTACTTTAAAATGAACCTCTTCACATATCACAGATCGGTGAAATAGACTTTGGTTTGGTAGCTCGCAAGCGACAATGATTCATCTAGAAAGCTAACTAGCTAACGTTAACAACATAGCAAGACTTTTAGCTAACCAACAAGTTACGCAACTAGTATGCTAACTTGTAAGACTTACCATGACGGCACAGCAGTTACTCTGGCATAATGTCACTGTTCAGTATGGAGAAATGGATTATAGCTAGATAACAACACTAACGTAAATTAGCTACACGTTAGCTAACGTTATTACTATTATAAATGTTCTAGCTAGAATTAGTTTAGCTGTCTGACTGGCTATCTAGCTAACAGTGAACCAACAGATACGAAAACAAAAGACACCTCTTCGCTGTCTACACTTTTAATCAAAGAATAGCATAGGGTGAACGAAGAGCATCAAACTAGCTAACGTTAGCCACCAGCTAATGAAACATCTGTGATTTCATTGCCGTGTGGGGATTACGCTTGTGTTGCCTAGCAACGTCGTTCATCCTCTTCTTCACTTCAGGATCACGTGTTGAAATGTAAATTGAACTCTGGATTTAGCCCCGTTGTTGTTGTCGCGCATGTGTGATAACACCCCCATAAAATATAAAGTGCCGCACACAGCATTGAAATACAGTGGTATCGTTATGTCTACAGGACAGCCCCAGTGGCCTAATGGATAAGGCACTGGCCTCCTAAGCCAGGGATTGTGGGTTCGAGTCCCATCTGGGGTGATAATATTTTCACCCAGAAACTGCTTTGACCATCACGTTCATTTGGTGGGCATAAAAACGTGGAGTCATTCTTGCCTGACAAGTGCACATAAATGCTGTTCATGTCATTTAAATGTAAATTTGGTGTCACACTTTCCCTAGCAAACACACCTGATTTAACTTAATTGTATTTTTTTTTTACCCAGATGGTCATTATTAGTTGGTGTCAGGTGTTTTCTGGGGCGAAAGTGTGACCCCAATCAGGCACAGACCTGCTATATATGATATATATGGAATGCCTGATCCATAATCTAGCCCAAAAAAATTTTTTATGGACACGATGGCAAATAAATTCAAATCTGCCAAGAACTTTCTACAATCAACCTGTTCTGCACAAATTCACAACACAGGAGTCAACTGTCTGTTATTCACCTTTATAGCTAGAATCCTAAATTGAAACTAAGAATTGTAATAGTTTAACTAAGCTCATTAGCCATTTATAAATTATATTCTTCAAATCAACTAAATGTGTATTTATCATTCAATGCAACAACTAGTGATGCCATCTTTAAATATAAATTTTAAACTGAACAGTCTATAACATTTGTATGGATTTCTGATTTGTGTGTACGTATACATTGTGACTCCATGTTTGAGTGTTGAAGGTCAAACTGAAGAAAACACAAGAGTAGATGACAGATGAAATTCTGTCAATGCAAAAAAAACAATATAATAAATGTATTTGTAAATAGACCTCATCCCAAGAAAAATAGACAAATTTAAAAACAATAAGCCAAGTTTATTGACGTCACTGTTTACAGCACAGCTTTTGACTCGAGTGATCGACACCACTTAGGACCAATCAGCGGAGGCACCACCCCACTCGGTAGCCTGGGCAGTGGGGGCAGCGGACCAATCCTCTGTGGCAGGCTGGGCACTCCAATCCTCTGTAGGAATACAATCATGCGTGTGTGAGAATACAATCAAACCATTTATCGTAGACATTTCCACAGTCAAGAGAAATTGTGTTTCTCCCGACAGGATCCGCAGTGAGGATTTGATGCTTCACTACAGGTTTATGAGAGAACTACTCTACCCCTCTGTGTTGGTCATATAGGACATTTTAGGTCCTAGATGGGCAAAAAAGGGGCAATACTAATTTACTTCCAGTAGAACTCACCAGCAAAGCCTTCAGCTGCAGCTGGGGCCTTGGAAGGAGCAGCGGCTGAAAATAAGAATTAAACAAAGTTTGAGTCAAATGTACTCCGGTAGCCATTTTGTTTTGTGATTGTCAAAATGTGCTACTCCATCCACCTTTACATTTGTGGCCTCCACTCCTGTGTATTCATCGCTTACCCTCGGTGAAGCTCTTACCCTCAATGCCAGCAGGGAACTGCTGGATGGGCACAGAGGGCACTGCCACTCCCTCGGACCAGTCGGCCACCTCGGGCTGGGCGAAGTCGGCCGTGGGGGCGGTCCACTCACCCTGGAACTCCTCCTTGCCAACAGCCTTCTCAGCCGCGGCCTGCTCCTCCTTCTCAATCTGGAACGGGACGAAGAGGTTACAAATTAGGGTTGTGACGTTACAATTTGAGTGAGAGCTCAGGTATGCAGGCACCACAGGTATATGGATTCTTAGCGCAAGCATACAACATCACATCAGAAGCACATTTTGCTTCAAGTTATCCCATCACTGATTGAGATGAGTCAGTTACTGTTTCAGACTGCCATCTCACCCACAGTGATGGTTTTACTATTCCCTTCCAACGACAACTCACCCAGTCACTGACCGGACTAAGCAAGTGCTTTTAGAAGGGGAATGTGCATTCGAGGTCTCCGAACTCAGTTCCTGAATAGCTACACGGTGAGCAGGTTCTTGTTCCAGTCCAGCACCAACACATCTGATTCAATTAATCGTGGTCAAGACAGAGGACCATGATTAGTTAAGTTGTATCAAACAATTAGTGCAGGACTAGATCAAAAACTTCAAACACTCAGCTCTCCACGACCAGTTGAAAACCCCTGGTATAAACAGTGTGTGAACCATAGTGTCCCAGTATGTCAGTTACCTCCTCTGGATCTCTGTAGAAGTAGAGATCAGGCATGACCTCCCAGGGGTGTTCCCTGGAGATGGTGCCCCTCATCCGCAGCACCTCCCTAGACAGCATCCACCACATCAGACCAACTGAGTGGTGGCCCTGGAACACAAGAGACAACAGTCAGTTATACCTAGATTTGTATACTAATGCACTGATGATTATATGCACCGGCAACAGTCAGTCATACAGAGACACGAAGGCCATCAACAGAATTAATCAGTCTAAACTAGTAGAATTGGTTAGTGGATGAACTGATACCCAGTAAAAACATGACTACATGGGAGGGCATCTTCGACTACTGACGAGGAAGTGCGAAGGAAACTCCCTAGGAAGGAAGAGTCCCAGTAGGGTTCATGGTTGTGGCTCAGGTCACTATCAAACTCCAGTCATGGGGCAGCAGCCCTACTGATGTTAGCGAAAACCCGGCCAGATCACTCTGGCACACTTCCGACACCTGAACACAGACATCAGACCGTGTAAGGCTTTAATTGTGTGCTGCATATTTACATCAGTTGACCAATATATCGGTAGAAGTTCCCATCTACCCTTTCACTTTGAGGAAACACTATTGGGGACAAAACTGATATGATATGCTGTTCAAGTCATTCTCTCTCTTATTCACACATACACACACATTATATATACATATATACATGCATTAATAAAAAAGTGAAACCACTGGAACATATATCTGTAGTCTATGGCCTGTCTGTACCTTGTTGTTGCAGGGGATGGCGATGTCCACGTATCTGAGGGGAGAGTCAGTGTTGCACATGGCGATAGTGGGGATGTTGACGTAGGAGGCCTCAGTCAGGGGCTGGTGGTCGGCACGGGGATCTGTCACGATCAGGAGGCGGGGCTCACGGAAAGCAGCCTGGATCTGATTGGTGAAGGTTCCGGGGGTAAAACGACCGTGGAAGGTGGTGGCGCCGGTGGCGGACGCAAACTTCAGCACAGCCCTCTGGTTGGAGGAGAACGGGGAGTGGAGTTAATGGATTGGCTAACAAGCAGGAGGTGACTCAATCAAGAATATAACTTAGCAGTAATATGGTATGTTTGGTTGTGGCTCAGGTCACTATCAAACTCCAGTCATTGGGCAGCAGCCCTACTGATGTTAGCGAAAACCCGGCCAGATCACTCTGGCACACTTCCGACACCTGAACACAGATGTCACAGTGCCAGGCTTTAATTGTGTGCCGTTTAGCTAGTCACTCACAATTACATCAGGCCAACTGACCTGACCACGGTAATGGTCATCAGGACACACCAGTAAATGAAAACAAGTTTCTTATTGGACAAGTATAGATCGTACCTCTCCTCTTTAGAGTGTTCACTTCCATTTTGCGCTTCCTGAACATAACCCAGGAGAAACTCTGGGCCCTCGACTATGTCAGGTGAGCTAGCAGTGGGGGTCTCACCTGTCCAGTGTTCCTGGAGGAGATGACGCAGACATCAGCTGGGTTCTCAATGGCCACGATGGCACGGGCAGCCAGCAGCAGCTTCTCCCATGTCTTCTTCAGGTTGATGATGTACACACCTGAGGGGACAACCAGTTACATGTTGATACTCGACATGCATACAGCCATAATGTCTATACACATGCTATCCTTTCTCAGGACAATCAATGAAGAAAAAGACTACCGATTAAAACTGATTGAGGACTGGTGTTTCACCAACATTGAGATCATTCGCTATTGGATAAATGTCTGAGCTAGAGAAAAACATTCAATATAAGAAAGATGTTCCATCACTGATTGAGATGAGTCAGTTACGGTTTCAGACTGCCATCTCACCCACAGTGATGGTTTTACTATTCCCTTCCAACGACAACTCACCCAGTCACTGACCGGACAACGCAAGTGCTTTTAGAAGGGGAATGTGTATTTCAGAGGTATCAACAACTCTTGATCATATAAACTTATGTGCAGACTATTGTTCCAGCCCAGCACCGACACATCTGATTCAGTGTATCATGTCAAGAATCAAGACCACGAATAGTTGAATTACGTATGATAATTTCAGGGCTGGAACAAAAACATTCACATCCTCCAGTCAAATTATGTGTGAGGTCAGGAAGTCTTCAGATCATAAAGTGACAAATAGCCAGGGATCTCGTATTCCTCCACTCACCATCACTCTTTCTCTTGTACGTGTAGTGCTCCATCTGGAAGTCCATGTTGGTACCTCCCAGGTGGGTCCCGGCTGCCAGGAACTTGAGCACATCCTCCTCCTTCATCTGCAGCACATCCAGACCTCCGGACATCGTGACCACTTTTCCTAAGTTACGAGTTATGTGGAAAAGCTGGCGGGGGAGAAAAAAAGAGAGGAGACCAGTGAGATGTTGTGTAAAAGGTAGGGAAGCAGAGAGTGGTTGCAGTTGGAACTGAGGGGTCATTGTGGCTCAGGTCACTATCAAACTCCAGTCATTGGGCAGCAGCCCTACTGATGTTAGCGAAAACCCGGCCGGATCACTCTGGCACACTTCCGACACCTGAACACAGACATCAGACCGTGTCAGGCTTTAATTGTGTGCTGAACAAACTATCAAAACTGCTATGCTTATAATGATTTAGTGTACTTATACAGGCACTTGTCATGGGGACTTGGAATCCGTTTCTAAAAACAGAATTTACAATTATTAAATCAAAATATTGTTGCCGTTCCTTATGAATGACATCTGATCTCAGAGTGATGATCGGTTTGAGCATGTGGGGAAGAGGGGCGGCGGGTAGCCTAGTGGTTGGGCCAGTAACTGACCGACAGGTCGCTGGACCGAATCCCTGAGCTGACAAGGTAAAAATCTGTTGTTCTGCCACAAGGCAGTTAAACCACTGTTCCCTGGTAGGCCGTCATTGTAAATAAGAATGTTCTTAACTGACTTGCCTAGTTAAATAAAAAAAAGTGATGCAATGTTGCTGACCAATTCATATCAATAAATACAATGTTGCAAAAGAGCATTACACTGATACATGTGTGAAACTAGTCTGATTGGCTCTATGGATGTTGGTTACTTTAGTTATTAGTATCCAGCTTCCTCAATGGATTTCACGAGCACGCATGGCTGAACTAGCTACTAGTGCTAAAGTTAGTAGTAGCCATGGCTTCTGGCCTAGCTGTCTAACATGTAATTCGCTATTTACAGCGGTTATATTTATACGGATATAGGAAACAATCAGTCACAACTTCATAGTTGAAGGTAACAAGGCTTTAGTATTTGTCTCCGCAACTTTTAACTCAAGAAAATCGTAAATTGTTATCTCACCACGAGACAACGCCGTATGGAGTTCTGTACCTCACGGTAAAAGAGAAAGAGAAACGGAAGTGACGTCCATATATACTGTAAATTCCACCAATCATCTTCCATTTCCTTCTCCAGGATGAAGAGTAGAAGAATTCATAAAAAGGTCGATAGATGGTAGTGAAATCATTTGAGTCTAAAGTGCTATGAGAAAGGGCATAAATTATGATGAGAAGCAGTTGTCACTTCAAATTCAGTTAAATCTATAATTAAATACTGTAAAGTTCATACCAAGAGATCATGCCATCACCCCATAGAGTAATGAATGATTGAACGCTTTATAGTCTAGTAAAATTATAGGTTGCCATTTTGAGGTACTTATAACTTTGAATATTTTGATGCCACTTCAATTAAGACGTTATCCAATTCGGTAATGTTCAAAGGGAATATAAAATCAACTGCTTTGAAATGAAATCGATTCAGGCCACATCATAAGAAAGTGATTCATTTCAGCCGGTTCCTGCCTGGGATGAAATACATAGTCAGTCAGGAGAGAGAAGAGGAACACTGCAGCCCGCCTGGTTTGCAACCTTCCCAAGTTCTCCCGCTCCTCCGCACAATCCACTGGCTTCCAGTCGAAGCTCGCATCCACTACAAGACCATGGTGCTTGCCTAAGGAGCAGCAAGAGGAACTGCCCCTCCCTACATTCAGGCTATGCTCAAACCCTACACCCCAATCCGAGTACTGCATTCTGCCACCTCTGGTCTCTTGGCCCTCCCACCCGTATGGGAGGGCAGCTCCCACTCAGCCCAGTCCAAGCTC
The DNA here is from genome assembly GCF_023373465.1 of Oncorhynchus keta. Taxonomy (NCBI): domain Eukaryota; kingdom Metazoa; phylum Chordata; class Actinopteri; order Salmoniformes; family Salmonidae; genus Oncorhynchus; species Oncorhynchus keta. Next base: position 3,219,335 of record NC_068452.1, on the reverse strand, counting down.
TTCTCTGTCCTGGCACCCCAATGATAGAAACAGCTTCCCCCTGAAGCTAGGACAGCTGAGTCCCTGCCCATCTTCCAAAAGCACCTGAAACCCTACCTTTCAAAGAGTATCAAATAATTCCCTTCCTCACCTCAAGGAAAAGTGTACTTACTCTGCCTGTGATATGTGGTTGCCCCACCTAGCTAGTTTAAGATGAATGCACTAACTATAAGTCACTCTGGATAAGTGTAAATGTAGGAAGCAATGAGTCATACAAGACTGTATCTATCTATATCTGATGGCTGATAATCCACTGAAAGACCAGACTCTTCTGTGAACTCCCCTCACTCTTTTGATATATCATCACTGTCTTGGTTGAGAACCTTACTCTGCTTTTATCGGCCAAGTCTATTTGCATTATGGATTGGTACTGTACTCACGGGTGTATGTATTTCTCATGGTTACGAATGTTATTTTAACAGGGGCAACTAACAGTGTGAGAGCAAAGATAGTGGATTGGTGTTTCAAGAAGGATCTGTCCTACTTTGCAAGGAATCTGTGCTGTTAGAGAATACTTGCCAAAGAGGTCATTTAAGAATATGTTTACCTAACCTGTTTTAGTGACTGTGTCCTTGTGCATATTAGCACGTGTCGATCAACCTCTGATCATGATCCCCCTCTCCCCACATCAGAGAAAGTCAGCTGTGGGGCTGTATAGTGTAGTGCCTGTCTCTTCCCCGGTGTTCTGAGGACATGAGCTGTAGCCTGTCACTGTCTGTTATGTCAATGTGGTGTTGCTTTGAAGACATCAGCGGGCTATACAACAAATTAGGATCAATGAGTTAGCCAGCTAACTTTGATAAGCAACCAGAAATAACTATTGATCTTCTGGTTCATAATAAAAGCTGAACTTAGGTGTTCATTTGTTGAATCAATTCAATCATGCCCATCTCATGCTTGTTTTAATAAAAAATAAAAGCTTAGACTATTTAGGCAAGTCAGCTGGTTTTCTCCTTGATCAGCATTGTAGTAAACCTCCTGGTACTGAGATTTGAGCCTGATAATACAGCATCTCAAGGTAGACACCCACAAAGGATGATAACATGATGAACCAATGTTGAAGTTAATCTAGGCAAAGATTGAATCAAATAAACATCAGGAATTGTACAAAAATGGGGGGATTTTATTCACGTAAAAACAAAAACAGCCACAGCATCAGTCTGAGCAAACTCACACACAAAATATTGACAATAATAACAGACCATATACAATGTAAAGTCACAATATCAAGGACAATAGTGATAGTGATGATACTCGCCAAGGCAAAAATGTTACGGCACAGGACAATTTGGTGATAAGAGTAGTTACTGTGTTACAACAACAAAAGACACAGACAAGGGCTGAAGCACTACCAATTCGCAAGAAAAGTTAATCACCCCAGTCCTTTTACCAGCCGCTAAGGGGCTTGAATGAATGAATGAATGACTGTTGAATTCTAAAGTGCATTCACTTACTGGCATTGAGCTAGGGTTAACTCAGTGTTTCCCCTCTCAATGACTCAAACTACACTCAGTGGCCAGTTTTAGGTATACCCCCCTTTCACAAAAATGGTTCGCTCCTACACAGTGAGTCACGTGGCTTGCCATAAAAAGCAGGAAGACAGGCATCGAGGCATTCAGTTACCAGTCGATTGAACGTTAGAATGTGAAAAACGAGTGACCTATGCAACTTTGAGCGTAGTATGGTGGTTGGTGCCAGGCGAGCCGGTTCCAGTATCTCAGAAACGGTCGGCCTAATGGCCTTTTCACTCACGACAGTCTCGGGTTTACGGAGAATGGCGCGACAAACAAAAAACATCCAGTTAGCGGCCATCCTGTGGGTGAAAACAGCTGGTTAATGAGAGCGGTCGGAGGAGAATGGCAAGAATCGTGCAAGCGAACAGTAGGCCCACAAATGGGCAGATAACAGCGGGAAATGGCATTCAGAATGCACAACTCATCTATCCTTGCCAAGGAAGAGCTACTGCAGCAGACCACACCGGGGTCCACTTCTATCAGTTATAAACAAGCGCTTCCAGTGGGCACGTTATCTCCAACACTGGACAACTGAGGAGTGGAAAAACATTGCCTGGTATGACGAAACCCGGTTCCTGTTCATTCATGCTGATGGCAGTCAGGATTTGGCGAAAGCAGCATGAGTCCATTCCCCCATCCAGGCTGGTGGCGGTGGTGTCATGGTGTGGGTAAAGTTTTACTGGCGCACGTTAGGTCCCTTGACACCAATTGAGCAACGTTTCCACGCCCACAAAGAATTCAGTCTGTTCTGGAAGCAAAGGGAGTCCGACTCGGTACTAGATGGATGTACCTAATAAACTGGCCACTGAGTGTATATTGAAGCTATGTTATGTCCTTTTTCATGTGTGTGCATAAAAAGCAAAAGCAGTTGGCAAACAGTGATTGTAGTGATGGCATTGAGTGAGTAGCCCTGTGCTACTAGTGCACCAATATATATTTAAATCAGTTTCTCTCAGCCATCTCTGGTCCTAGAAGCTTCAATAGGGCTCAACAGGCTCTATACACTGAGTATTCCAAACATTAAGAACACCCTCCTAATAATTAGTTGCGCTCACTCAGTGTATATTTTCAATCTGCACAATGCTTTTCAATATAAACACATTTCTTTAAAAACAGACATGTCATGGGTTTTTATTTTTGAACATGGCACACTGGACACTGTGGGTTAAAAAATATACACGTGTATGGGCGTCCAAAAGAAAACTACTCAAAATACTGAATACATAGGCCTATTCATTTACAAAACTAACAAGAGACCATCCAGGACCATGGCTGTGCATCACTGATATGGATTCCTATATTTAGCTGGGTAGTGTACATTAGTGCACACCGTCGCAAAATGTTTTGCATCGGAAAACCAGATTTTATGTTTCGTATAGGACAAGATCAGCTAGTCCCTCCGGTTTGCTTTCTTTTTGTGCCTACTGAATCTGGCCCATGTAATACAGTGATGCTGAAGCTGCATGTTCACGATCGCGATGTTGACTATTGTCTCACAATGCTACAGCCCAAAGGGGGCCAGAGTTGCATCGTCTGGGTTCCAATGGGATTGACTAGAGCCAATTATCCATCAATGGCTCTGGGATTGACTATCATTACTGGTTAGATAAAGCACATCCGGTATACAACACTGCAACCAGAATGGAATGCACTAGAAATGTTATCCCAGTTTAATTGGGTATAGAGAACACCCACTGTACACTATTTTAATATGGCTAAGTATGCCAATGGCAAGTTTCTAGTAGCTAATTATGCAGTTGCAGTATAGAAAATATCAGCCTAGTCTTTTGCTACAATGCACAGCAATATTGTCTTGATTGTCCAAGCTAGTAATAAATGGTTTTAGTCAGTCAGTCAATAAATATTGTATTTCCTTCAGTCAGTCGATAGGTCGCAATAATCACTGTGCTGATAATGTAGTCTGCCGGTCATTTGTAAATATGTTGCATGGTCATGGCACAGGGTTACTTTGTCCAGTCCACTACACTTTTAGCCAGCAGATAACCTCTTGCTGAGGTAACTAAATCAAAGCTGCCGTTTCATCTTGGGAGTGGGAGTGTTAGAGACACCTAGATGTTAGTCACAGTCCTAGACAGTGAGTGACAGTCTCTTGTCACCGGAGTGGTATCCATAGTAGTCAGTCAGAGGGTCTTCCCCCATAGAAATATAATTAAAAATAGATCCCTATGGTCTCCCCCATAGAAATAGATAGTTCTCTATGGTCTCCACACTCAGAGGGGGATCAGTTCAGTTCTCAGCAGTGAGGGAATGTCATTTAAGGTCAGGGTTGACAATGTAAGGACATACAAACATTCACAATAACTCTCATAAACATCAACATGTAAAACACACACACCTTTCACTCTTCTGTGCCACCGACTCCCACCTCTTTGTCTTTCCCAAGCTAGTTGCAGTGATAAACAGTCCCTACACCTCCTCTCTCTCTCTCCCTCACTTTCTTCCCCCTCAAACTGCTGCTTTGTATAAAAACAAGTCCCCACGTCATTCTTCCTTTATCAGTTCCTCCCTGACGCCTCTCCTCAGGACTTGAGTCCCATGCGGGCCATCAGCTGTTCGTAGACGGTCCAGGCCATGGCTGCCATCAGAGTCCTCCTCAGAGAGCGTGGCACAGCCCCACGGAAGAAACCCCTCAGACCATGCTCCTGAAGGAGAGAGAAGAGGAGAGTTCAATCACTGTTCAGTTGGTAAATACAGTAGTGCGTGCAAGAAGAGATGTTCAGTCGCTTTTGGAGGAACATTTATGTTCAATAAGAAGTGCTCCATAGCTATATCTCAAGGATTAAAATACCCTCAGAATGGGAAGACTTGGACCAAGAATGGGACCTTACACACATGAAATGAATCATGTACTGTATATTTTCATTAAGATTCAGTCCTCACCATGTAGATGTAGCGAATGGCGTCCTTGGTTGTCCAGTGGGAGGGGCTGACCTGGATGTGAGTCTTGACCACGTCAGCTGGCTGGGTGACCACAGAGGCTAGGACTCCAGCCATCACCCCACAGCCAAAGTTCCCCAATGGGGCATAGGGCGACGAGCTCACCTCTGAGGGAAGAGACCGAGAGAATGTCAGACCTACCCGGGCACTAATAGAAAATACATGTCATTATTATGGATTACTCGGAATTCAGTGCAAGCAATACCCCATATGGCGTTTAAAAGCTTTTTACACTAACAGACACCAATGTAAAGAAATCTTGCTGAAGTAACACACTTGACTATTCAGTGTGTCGGTGTGACATTTTGTGGTCTCTCCCTCTTCCCCTCCTCTCACAACTGTATCCTCAGGGCAGACGAGTGTGTTTCTCTTACCCGGTGGCAGGGACCTCTTGGCCTGGCTGTAGAACATGACGTAGATGCCAGAGAAGGGGGCGTCTCGGAGCAGTGTGGCCGTCAGCCCGGAGAACAGAGCCCTGGGCCCCTCCGTCTCACACACGCTCTTCAGAGCTCCCAGGACGCTCACGTAGTTGTACCGTCCGCTCTGCGCAACACACATAGTAATACACCCTATTATACACTACAACCACAGTAGATCACGTAGTTGTACCGTCCACTCTGGAATACCTACAGGTTACCACGAGGGTTGGGGTCGGGTCCATTTCAATTCAGTCAATTGAAATGGACCCCAATGCTGAATACAGCGGAGGCTGCTGAGGGGAGGACGGCTCATAATAATGACCGGAAATGGAGTCAATGGAATGGTATCAAACACATGGTTTTCATCGGTTTCATACCTTCCCAGTCACTCCTTTCCGGCCATTATTATGAGCCGTCCTCCCCTCAGCAGCCTCGCTGACTGAATACTAACTCAACACACAACAACTAGCAACATTTAAACACTAAACCAAATAGATATCCACCACCTCTGGAAACCAACGGCGCCCCATTAATAAACAGATGACACATCGTAGTCATACAGATGAAGAAACTAGCAGGCGACATAGTTCCAGTAAACATTTGTAGTCGTGACACATCCTCTATGCACAGCTAGATGCTCAGTCCTTATAAAACCAACACGACAGCATTTATTCAAATGCAGATAGAAGCGTTTATTTCCCAAGGCAATCAGCTCTACCGTCAGATAACCTCTTTCGCTCCTGTCTTTTCCCTTTATCTCCCCCCTCTCTCTCCCTCTCTCTCTCTGCGGTAGCAGGCTGCTAATTCTACCATCATCCTCCCTCTAATTATACCTTCCATCTCTAGCCCACAGACACCAGAAATATCCCAGCCTATCTGCTAGAGCTTGTTCTATGCTATTATTGAACCAACAACTCCTCCCCTTCCTCCTTTGTTTACTTCCTGACTTCATTCTTCCTTTCCTCTTTCACACACATTCTGAACCATTCTTCATCTTAATTCATACATCCTTCCACCCCTTTTCCCCCCATCCATTCATGCCCTAATCCATCCTAAACATACATGGCTGTAGCAACCCTCACCTCATCCTTGCTTCTCTCCCTCCATCCCCTCCTCTCCATCCTACACCACTCCCTCAAAGTCTTTTTCCATCCTCATATAGCTGTAACAACCGCTCTCACACTCAACCATGCCTTAATCCCAGCTCCTTCCCCTCTCCATCTTTTATGGTAGTCCATCCCCATTCACAACACCGAGAAGAAGCTCTCACCTCGAAGCGTGTCTTGATGACGGTGACAGGCAGCATGCAGACACCAGCCACAGCCCTGGCCCCGGCCCCCAGCAGCACAGCCTCCCCAGCGTTAGGGGCCCGGCCATCCTGGAAGTAGTGCTGCTTCAGTGAGTAGAAGGTAGAGAAGTAGATCCCTACGCCTGGGATACAGCGCACAAACGACTGGGGAGAGAGAGAGAGAGAATGAGTGTGAGGAGAGTGTGTTAGGAGAGCGAGAGAGAGAGAGGTCAAGATTGAAATTGTTTCTACCTTCAATAAGAATTCAGCTACAGTGGCGAAGTGGATAAAAATGTCAGAATTCAGATATGACATCCACTGATTTTTTTTTAAACGACGGAGAACGACATGGTTCGACGGCAATAAATCAGCACAATCAACTTTTTGGAGTTTTCAAATTGCTGCTGTCTTGGAGCGAGAATTGGAATCATGTGCACTGTGCTAATGAGGACACAATAAAAGAGTCAATGAGAGCAATGTACAATTTGGTGAAATGCGCAAACGAGGCATTTGTGATAAGTACATGGGGCCGCCATCTTTAGGGCCGCCACCTCTGCTATTGTTCACACAAAAGAAAACAGTTGTAAAAAAAAGTCCTGTCGTTTTTGGAGAGCAACGTGATCTGCTAAGAATGCCTGGTTCACTAAACCAAAGTGATACACTAAGCCAGACTTCGTACACAGACTGTGTTAAAACAGGGAAAGTAAACCACAAGGCGAACAGGGAAGCCAGACTGCTTCGATTAGATTCTCACCGGTGACACTCCCTTCCACAGGCCCAGGAAGGTCTCTGTCCGAATGACCTGGACAAGCACTGTCATCATCCCCACCTTAGGAGCTCTGAGACAGGAGATAAATACATGGTTAAACACACAACATTCATTAAGTTAAGAGAGTGGATTGTTGAAAATAAGTGGAAGTCTACAAAGACAGAGTCACCTGTAGATTTGTTCCCAACACGTCTTCGGGGGTCAATTCTAGTGAGGAGTTGTTAGCATGGAAGTTTGTTCAATTAGCATATATGGGCCAAATGAGGGGATTCAAACTGTCTGAAAGCTACTGAAGAGGGATTCTACACTGCAGTGTGTGTGTCTGTATCAGTGTTTATGCAAGTATACATGCACGTGTGTGTGTGTGTGCGTCTCTGGCTCTTTCTGTGTACGTGTGTCCTACAGACTAGAGCTGGGATGATAAACCCAAAATTACAGACAAACACTTCGAACTCATACCGATTGCTAAAGTCGGTCATTTTCGGGGATTACACAATGTTCCTGTGTGCATTAAGCAATAGCCTACGGAGCGGCACAGCATATATGAAAGCAAAAAGGCATAGAGAAAAGCATCACGCTGCCGGAGCTCAACACTTTCATCTATGCCGTTTAATTCGAGCCAATCAGAGCCGTGTTCTATCCCAAGCTCCCAACACCTGTTATTGGCAGTTCTCCCAAGTGATGTTGCGAGTGGCCTCGTTCATTGGTGATGTTGCGGGTAGCCTTGTTCAAATGAACGGAGACAAACAAACTGCCGTCCCAGAAATCCAAAAACAATCGCGGCCAAAGATGGATGCTGTGTTGGTTGTTTGTGCCCATTTCGGTTTTCAACCTAGTGACATTGAGCAGAGTGAGGCGATGTGCTTGAACTGTCGCACAACTAGAGCAACCACTCGAGGTAACACCAACAACTGTTTCCACCATTTGAAACACAGGCAGGTAATAGAGCATGGCGAAGAAGAATTAGGCAGAGGCCAACAAGTGTCATGACTAGGGCTGTTATGAAATGTTGCCAGCAGGTGATTGTCATGCAAATAACTGCCTGACTAATGGTAATTGACTGTTAATTAACATAAACGTGTTTAGAATTTCTGGCTACCACGCATAGCCTACAAGCCACTGATGCAGACCTTAGCATCATCTACATTTTAAAAGTCCATTTAATATTGCTTTCAGCCTTACAATAAATCCATTATTTATTTTAGGCAGGTCTAAAGAAACATTAAGATGTGAAGAAAATGTAGCCCGTTTAAGAAGAACAGAGTGACTTAAAAGGGACAATGGAGCGCAGAGTACCGGCCAGTAGCATAAGTTAGCAAGTTTGGTAAGCTATCAGCGGCATCAGAGTGCAGTTTTGGAGCCTAGTTACCGTGACTCAACGGTCACGTGGAATTTGACTGTGGTTATGACTGCCGGTGTGGCGGTAATATGGTCACTAACAGCCCTAGTCATGACATGAGCAGTGCCCAGGGACAACACAATAAGGAATCGTTTGCACACACAACTTACTATGCAACACACACTAACCGATGGAATGAAATGACAGATAAAGTACCACATCGCAAAAGAAGATGGTTCACAATCTGGACAAGAAATACAAAATGTACGAGAAATGTCATGCCAAAATACCATCGGAGCTGAAACCGGTCGGTGCAGAGCACTATTTGGCAACAACAACTGATATGTGATCCAGTAGGATGGTGAAGCCCTACATGTCATTGCCACTGCACTACATCGAAGCTGAAGCTGCGCAGCAGGTGCCTGTAGACTGCCTACTTTGCAGTCGAAAAGTCCATTGTGTTTGGAGCAAATAACATGCTGCAATTACCAAACACCAATAGACTAATGGAGTTCTAAATACATTTACATATAAAATCAGTTTCATGTCTTTATAAGAAATAAATGCATAACTAAATAAATGTTTAAAATATACAGGTCTCTTTCTGTAGCAGCGTTACGTCATCTTTTAAACGCTGGATCACCTGGTAACCAAATAACTTAATAATAATGTATTACGGCCATTTCTTTGACACAGTGCACATAGGGTGGAAATGGAGAGTAACTGCGCACCTCCCCAAATAGTAAATAAATAAAAAAATCAGCACCCCCCAAAAAAAGGGTCCATTTATTGGTGATATGGATTGTTGTCCGTATTGCCGAGCTCCACTACATACCCCGGCTTCATGATGTTCTGCAGGGTCTGCAGGCGCGTCTTGACCAGGTCCAGAGGCTGGAAGAGCAGCGTGGAGCAGGTGCCGCTCAGGGAGCCACACATGAAGGCCTTGAGAGCTGGATGCGCCTGAGGGGGGGTGGGGGGCATGGAGAGAGAGCGAGATGGGAGAGAGAAGAGGGTGAGAGAAAAAAAATGGGACGAGGGATAAGCACACTTCATTGTATGTGACTGATAATACATGCACGGGCATGCAGGAAGGCAATACGGCTTACACCTCACATTCTGTTTGAAAACACAAACGATGCCCTAAAAGGCTTTGCACAGTACAGAAACATGTTCATGATGTATGCACAAGTACACACAGATACAACAAATTGCAACGACAGCCACAGAACACAGGCGAGCGCCCACACAACCAGTGGTGATGGAGATGCGTGCAGACAGTCGGCACACAAACAGAGGAGCTGTCATGGCGAATCACATGGAGACTCATCGTTATCATTATTCACACGTCTGACAGACAAATACAGAGGGGGGTGTATACAGACAAATGCTAAATATAGCTAGAGACGGTGGGGATAAATGGGACACACACTGATAAATGCCAACACACACAGGCGCACGTACGTACATACACCATTGCACTGCACACTCCCCTTACCCATCTGGATAAAAGGAATGCATATGTGAGGATGCTGTTCATGGACTACAACCCATCCTTCAATACTATAGTGTCCTATAAGCTCATTACAAAGCTCACATCCCTGGGTCTGAACTCCTCCCTATGCAACTGGGTCCTGGTAGGCAACATTACGTGCTCGACACGGATTCTCAACACGGGGGCCCCACAAGGGTGCGTCCTCAGTCCCCTCCTGTATTTCCTGTATACCCACAACTGCATGGCCTCACACAGTTCCAACTCCATCAAGTTCGCTGACGACGCGACAGTAGTAGGTCTGATTACCAACAACAACGACATGGACTACAGGGAGGAGGTAGGCACTAACGGCGTGGTGCCAGGTAAGCAACCTCTCCCTCAACGTCAGCAAAACAAAGGACCTGATTGTGGACTTCAGGAGGAGCCAGGCTGGACACATCCTCATCAACTGGGACACCGTGGAGACGGTCAATAACTTTAAATTCCTCGGTGTACAAATCACAAGGTCACCGTGGTGAAGGCGGCACAACAACTTCAGGATTATGAAGAAATTCAGCCTCTCCCACAGGGCCCTCAGTGTTCTACAGGAGCACCATGGTAAGGCAACTCCACCGCCTCTGATCGTAATGCACTTCAGAGGGTGATACGTGCAGCCAAACGCACCACTGGGTGCACACAGTCTGCCCTCCAGGACATCTACAACACCAGGTGTTGCAGGAAGGCCAAGAAGATCATCAGGGACCCGAGCCACAGCCTGTTCTCCCCGCTTCCATCACTCTGACGCGGGCAGTACTGGAGCATCATGGCAAAAACTGGAAGACTGGCCAATAGGTTCTACCCCCAGACCATCAGGCTGCTGAATAGCCACCACTAGTCAGCTACCTACTACCCCCCCCCCTGCTGCTCCCCCTATGGACAGCCCCCCCCAGCTGTCTTTTACTCTGCCCCCAACCCAATGACATTCATCACTGTTGCAGTTAATATGTATATTCTTATTATTATTTCTATTATTTAATTTAACTTGGTCCCCAACCCCCCTCAATGGTCATTTAGTCTGCCTGCTACTCTCCCTATGTTCACCCCCACAACAGTCTTTATTCTGCCTCAATTAACATGTATTCATTCATCGCTGCTACAGTTATGTATATAGTGCTATTTCTATTGTTGTTTTTTATGACCATTTTCATTGTTTTATTTCACTTAGTTCTGCAACGGATGTTCACTGTACCATCCAACTACACCTGCAACCCTGTACATGTGAATTTTAAACACTCAATCTGAAAAACACAGGGACACACAAACATATATACATACGCACACTCACAGATGGCACACACAAAGACAGATGCTGACAGGCATATGATGCCGAATCTCAAATACTGTAATCATGGTGATTAACAATTATTTTTTAAAGCATGTAGACACAAATGCACAGCAGCATAGCATAGCATGAAAACGCATCCACACTGACACTTGACAGTAACACACAAACACCACTGGCTATCCTCCCTACCTTTCCCAAGATGCTTGAGGGTTTGCCTGCTTGAGAATCCTGTTTCTGTTGCATGTCTCCCTCTTTCACCTCTCTCTCTCTGTGCTGCTGCTACGAACAGCATATTACAAAATAAGTCACCTCCATCTCTCGCTTCCCTCTCTCTCTAACACACAATGGTTTGCTGCTGCTGCTACCTCTTCTCACCCCCACCCCAGCTTTATCCACATGCTTCTATTGGTCTCTCTCTCGTCGATTCGCACATACACACACATATACACAACAGAATTGCGCCGCTCTCTCTCCTCCCCTCTAAATCGCTCTCTGACAAAATTTGTCTCTATGAAATGCGATGTATGAGTCATGCAGTGGCTGTGTCGCTGTGTGTATCTGTCTTTCTGTGTGTGACACTAAATATGGGTCACTGAGAATTGGATGGTGGTGGAAGTCTGTTTATGCAAATGAATGTGTGACTTTCAGCCCGTGTGTACTACACTGTCTTCCCCAGGCCTGGATGACATAACCAATGTAAAATTAGTGTAGTAGAATATTACAATGTTTGCACAGAAAATACAACTTTCTCAGTCTATGACAGCCTCCTTTACCCTGACGTCACAGGCTTAGTCTTACAACCCATTATTCTCAACATTACAAAAAAACATGTCCTATTTTTCTAAAGAATGCAATGACAACAATGACCAATGAGGGGCTGCCTGCCTGTAGAACATAAAAGGGTGTTGGGCCTCACCTCCATGCACTTTGGTAGATTTCAACTCCTTACTTCTGGAGAATATAGTCAAATCCTGCCCATGGCCCCAGGTATTCAGACCAAATCTTTGCAGAAAACGAATTTTCTTGAAAAACAGTGCAGATGCAAAGTTTGCTAACAGAATAACAGTTTGTGCCATCATTCTGTTACCACCAAACGCTGTATCTGCAATGGTCAAGTAAATGTGTTTGAGTAAAATGTTTGGTGGAAATTGTTAAAAGTAGTCCTTTTGTACTGAGATGTATGGTTTGTTTAACTTTGCAATCGTTAGTTTTTATTTGACATTCATTTTAAAGCTGCAATATGTAACTTTTTGGGTGAAAACCAAATTCACAGAAGTTGATTTATAGATCGGTCACTCATTGAAAGCAAGCCTAAGAAGTACATAGTCTAAGAAGTAGATATGCTCTATGTGCCTTATTTCTATGCTTCCTGTTCCTAAATTTCGTTCTTGCGTTTTGTGTCGTTTTTATACACAAACTACAAACATCAGATAAAATATATATTTTTGGTTATGGAAAAAACATTTCACTGCGGTATATATGGGTAAAAAAAACAACAAACGATTCCCTACACGTTTGTCATAAACTGAAATTAGGCGATCTATTACATTTTTAGCAACCAGGAAATGGCAGGACGTTTTTTGCATAGTGCGCCTTTAAAGTGAATATTCTGAGACTCGGTATCACTGTCAGTCAGGTTAGCTCGCTTGTATAGAACCAAAGACAATGCCTGTGGACTACACAGTCTTCATGTATACATGTGTCGCTAACGTTACTAACTTACCAGTGCCAACTCCATCCTTGATGCTGATGCAGTGGATGAATCCTGAAGGAGCGATTCGAGCGCCTCCTTCCCTTTTCTTGCCGTCTTGTCGCTGTTTGTTTACAGCCCCAACTACAGTGAGAGGGTGAATAGCTATACCAATTATATACGCATGTCAACATAATGATGTAAAGTTTTGCAAAGACTCGCTACAGCCATTCAACTATAAAAAGGGCTACACCAGGTCCAACTGAATACAGAACTTAGCTAACCCTACCGCTTTAGCTATTGAAAAGGGGGTCAAATGTCATGCACACGGCACATAACAGAACTTACCTGGCTTTTGACGTTCGCTAGGGACCGATGACTTGGTTCATTTCAAAGACAGTCATTTTGCCGGTGACAGGCTACAATAAACAAATCAGTCACCACACCAGATAGCGAACTTTTAGCTGAACAAAAAGCGAGTTAACGTGTAAGCGCGAACCTTTTGAGTAAAATACTACAATGGTGTTCAGGTTAAAGAAATAGTCCCGTTCACTCGTTAGGTAGCTAGCAAACTGTCTCACCAAAATGAAGGACGCTAGCTGTGCTGACTTTGCTAATGTAATGCTAGCAAAAGTAGTTGGCTGGCTTTGTACTAAAACGTTTGACTACTCACAGATACCAAAGTGTAGCCATCTACTATATAGTCGGATGTAATTCACAATATTTAACACATAGACCACATTGCAGTTGTTGCCATGCACCTTTTTTCTTGTCGGCGTTGGGAAATGTCAAACCTGAACCGTCAGTGCGACATGCGCAACTTCCCCCACGTCGCGCCAAGCCCCTCCTCTCTACCCGGTACCAGTCGGGGCCAACTGGTTGTGAACCGGTTTCATCTCGCTTTCTCCACTGCAAAATGTGCAGTTGGAGGGAAGCATAGGCAATTTTTCTAGTTCTACTCCTTGAACCCTCTTGTGGTGTACTTGAGGACTGCATGTGTGTAAATACAGTAGCTAATTTGTAGTATCACTCCTTTGTATAAACCTCCATCTGTGTTCCGGTCGAATTGTACAGATTTACGTTCTCTCTGAAAAATGTAGTTTATTTAATCTGATTGTCATAAGGTTCCATGACTTTATCCCCACACACAAAATACATGATGATTTTCATTACATTTTGGGTGTTTTATTTAACTTTTGTACAGCCGTGGTGTTCCTGGTCATTAGAATTGAATGGGTGAGACTACAATTAGTGTATAAAATTGAGTTCAGGCACATGCCCATTCATCAGAGGGACACACTTCCTCTCCCAGACCCCCACATGCATGTGTTTGAGCACACATACACACACCTCAACTCCCCTTCCATGGCAACCCCCACAGGAACCTTTCCCCAATATAATTTTTCCACCATGGGAACCACACCTGTTGGCATTCTCACAATCACATTCTTTCAATAATATGTAGAACTTTTCTTGCAGCTCTGGTATATAAAGACTTTTTGATGCTTTGCTCACAATTAATTCTGTGGCAGCACAATGACCAAATGGTATACTGTATGTGAGGCTCTTGTCTTTGATCATGACACTGAAGAGAGTCCTTGTTAAACTTTGACACAAATTAATCTGATAAATAGCACAATAAGTTTGAGTATTTGTTAGTCAATAATCCATACATCATGCTTACACTCAAAATCCAGTTGTGTGAGGCATACAGGCCATAAAAAGCAAATAGAAGTTCAAAACATGTAATGTTCACAATAACTTCAGTGGTGGTCATTGGACCGGGAACACAGAACTAACATACAACAGGAGGGTTAAAGGATCATACCCCCCCCCATTTTCACCTAAAATGACATACCCTATTCTAACTGTCTGTAGCAAGGATATGCATACACTTGATACCATTTGAAAGGACACACTTTGAAGTTTGTGGAAATGTGAAATGTAGGAGAACACATTAGATCTGGTAAAAGATAAAGAAAAAAAAATGCACCCCCAATCTTTGAAATGCAAGAGAAAGGCCATAATGTACTATTCCAGGTTAAGCGCAATTTAGATGTGCCACTAGATGGCAGTGTGAGCAAATTTGACTGATTCAATGAACCAATGTTAAGACCTCCCAAATATGCTTAATTAATACATTTAAGTTCATAACTGGGCACTCAAACAATAGTATGTTACTATTTCACTAATAGCTACTGTAAATTGGACAGTGCAGTTAGATTAACAAGGTAAGCTTTCTGCCCATATCAGATGCATATCACATGCTAATCACAGAGCAACCGTTCCGCAGGGAGAACACCGATCGCTTAGAGGTTAAAACTGTTTATTCCGTTAGTGTGAATATTATTCACTGCATCACTATTAATTTCAGGGTTACAAATATTGCAGTCATTTCCATTTAAAATATAACTTTATTGAAACATAGCATCTGATAAAATACAAAATACTCTGAAATAAGTCAATATACCCCTCAGTTACAATTCATTAAACCGGAGTGAAAATTTAGCAAAAGCAGCCATCCCTACTATAGCTTGCAGAATATCTATAAGCACTCAATAATTAAAATATGTGAAAGTGCGATAAAAGCAAATTAAAGTGACAGAGCTAGATTAAAGAGTATCTAGTCTTAGATATTAAGTAGAATTCACACCATGTAGTATTCACTGCCACCCATGTGCAAAGAACAGTGTGCCATCTAACCCACCACCATTTTCCCTATTTAGCAGAGCACATGGATCAACGCAAAGCAGTCAATTTCAAGACACCAATTACCATCGGAAAAGACCCCTCCCCACACACACACTTCAGCATAATACGATTTGCAAGTGTTAAGGCTGTAGTTCTTCTCAGTGTATGCACAAACTTTACTCCAGTGTGACCGTTACATATAAAGTGCAGGCTCTATCAGCAGATGGAATAACTGTGTGCAAACCTCGTGTCCTAACGTGATGCAAGTACTACAATATGTGGATTAATAGAGAAGTATAGCTGTGCGTGCAGATAATAGCAGTAAAAAAAAAAACACTAAACCATATTAAATTACTGCATCCATAAAGAAAATAAATCTATGTGCACAGCAAAAGACAGCAGAAACAGTATCACACAAGTTCCAGTTTTTTTTTTGGTGTATTCTAGCCACACTAACAATTTAAGCTGCTAAACCATGTCTGAATAATATACTTTGTATAATGAAGATGGCAGAGCACAAAAATGGATCGAGAATGTCACATACATTTGTAAAAAAACGTTTTAAAAAGTCACGTTCATAACAAAATATATCAATTTGGCCACAGATTTGTTTTGCACAAACTGCGTTGTACAGATTTCAAATGTGCATTAGTAAATCCAGGAGAACGATCTCAGATCTACCTGAACAAAACAGATAGTCAAAAATGGACATTGAAGAGAATAAGTATAAATCTTGGTATAGAATTATTTGTATGATCGCAAGCCTGGCTGAATGAGCAGTCAGATTTAAATAGTTCATTCTATAGCTATGAGAGATGTTGCATTTCCAGTATGGTCCCTGTAAAAGTTGGCTGCTCTCCTGTCACGTTCATCTCACTCAGGTATAGGCTTGGATGCGTCGCTGGGCAGATCCATCTCCTCATCACTGTCCCCCATGCCCGTGCGATTCATGACCCGGCGCATGTTTAAAGGCAAGTCCCCGCGCCTGCAAAGAGTAAAATCAACCACAGAGATATTTGGTAACAGGTTTTATGACTGTGCAATTACTTAAAGTAATACATTGAGATCCTTTTATGCTTGTTCAAAGTCAGGCCCAGTAACACATTGTACTTCTGTAAGAAGGTGCCAAAAACAACATTCATGAGTTCAGAATGTTGCCAAAAGAAATGTTACAAATAGATTCAACACAATCCCCTATTCTACCTGACATGCATACTCTACACCTGGGGCAAAAACCAAACCGTGCACCCAGGGCGTGCCACAGGACCGAGTTTAGGAAACCCCACTCCACACAATCCATTTCTAACTAAACCTTGTGGAACACTCCACCAATGAATAGAGGTTGGAGGGACGACCATACCGGAGCTTGCTCTTCAGGGTGCTGACCTCTCGGGTCACGGCGTCTTGCGACTCAGTGGCATCCTCAAGCTCCCTCTGCAGCTTCCGGCGGTTGGCGTTGGCCCGTGTCACTTCCTCCTCTGCCTCCTCCAGCTGACGCTTTAGCTGACGTGTGCGGTTGTTCGCCTTGTCCGCCTGTGGAGTACAGGCAGAGGATGTTCGATCAGTGGCTGCAAATCTATGTATCCTTCATCTATGGAGGCTATACAGTAACTGTTCAAGGTGGTTCAGGGGCTGCATCTATACAGCATGTGGTTTCTGGTTGTTTTCCAGATATCAGCACAGATTCAGGACAGGTTCAAACAGATTATCTGGGGTATATTCATTCATCGGTTTCCATTGGAAAATGTTTAGTCTGTTGCAAAACGTTTGTTTTGTAACAGAAACCGTTCACTCCAAACAGAAAACAGAACGGTATCAAATACAAACATATGGCTTCCATGGGTTTGATGCCATTCACTCCATTCTAGCAATTCAGCAGCCTCCACTGATATACACCCATGGTGCTACTGATAAAGGGGTAACTGATCTACTTCTATGCAGAGAGGACCCACCTCTGCTTTGTACTGCTCCGTGTTGCGTCTCTCGTCCTCCACCTGCAGCAGCACCTCCTTCAGCTTCTTCTCAGCACGCCTGACCAGCCTGGACGATTGCTGACGCTCCCTTAGAACAGAAAAAAGAAAAGTCAAGACATGACTCATGTAACGGGGCATTTTCTCCTAACCTGCTTCTCAAAATTCATAGGAGGTCAAAGGGGAGGGACAATACATTGATAAGGAAGCAAGGAGAGAGGACGTGAGGAAGGACCAAGGGAGACCGAGCCAATGGTTTTTACTTACTTGGACTCCAAGTCCAGTTGCTCCTCCAGCTGCAGTATCTTGGCCTCCAGGGCAGTGATAGAGGCCTTGTACCTGGACTTTACAGTCTCCTCTAGCTCCTGCAGCTTGAGCTTCAGCTCCTTGTTCTGCCGGTCCAGCTGGGCCTGGGTCCCCTCCAGGCGCTGGGCGGTACTGCGCTCCGCTGTCAACTCCGTGACCAGCTGGTCGGTCTAGGGCAGAGTGTGTAGAGGTATGGAAAAGACTATGCATCGAGATGAACTGGACAATGTCGTGGCCAGCCCATAACTTTAAACATGGTGCATTTGTCTCAATTGAGTACTTCTACTATAAATAGAGCTCTAACGATTCAGGTTGAAACACTACATAAACAGAACAATTATTCTTCAACCAGACTCCCTCTTCCCCCTTTCCCTTGTGACTAACCCAGATAAAATTGAAATACTTTCTCGGTGCAGCTCCTCAGCTTTGCGATCAGTTCATTACCTGCAGCATATTTCTCCTCAAGCGGTCGTTGACCATCTCTGTGTTCAACTGCTCCTCCTCCAATTCCTCCTCTAGCTTAGCGATACGAGTATCCAGCCTCCTCTTCTCATCCACCGTCAGGGAACTGAGTGAGAGGGGGTGAGAGATACATTTTGGTTGGGAAGAAGGCCACCACCACAGAAATGGCAGATTCCATGCAAATTTAATGCAATTTCAGTGTTTCTAGGGTGGTGTGAGCTGTACTTCTTAGAGTTGTGGCCGGTGAGCTCGTCCTGCAGTTCATCCCTCTCTGTCTGGGCCTGTTTCTTGACTCGCTCAGCAGACGCCAACTCCTATGGAAGATTGAGAGGAGTCCGTCATGAGGAGCAGAAGAACATGGACAGTGGGGGTGGGGACAGCGAGCGAAGGAGACCTGCAGACAGACGGGGAATACCTCCTGGAGACGGATGGTGTCAGCCTCTATTGCCTTGAGCTTCTTTTCGTGCTCCTTGGCCATGTTGAGGGCCTCTTCCCTGGAGAGACGCAGATCCTCCAGCTCCCTCATCTGATCTTTCAACAGGGCCTGTACAGGAGGAGAGAACCACAAAGGACTGAGTCAAGTACCACAGACTGTAGGGCTTGGTGTCACTACCGAAAAAGACTGCACACGGCCTAATTTATAGTGAGTCGTGAACTGCGTTTGTGTCGGTGTAAACCTTCTAGCAGCTGTTAAACACGTTTTCAGCTCACTTGTGGTGCATAGAGAAGGTTACCGTGTGTGCGAGATCAAGCCACTAAAGAAGTTAAAACCAAAAGCAAAACACACTGCTCTGCACTCAGGTAATTACTTCCTGCCAGAAGTCTAACATGGTTTGTTCAAGGGACCAGCTGTGACCCCTCTGGTTCTAAACTGAGACCAACTCCATTAACTAGGCCTATGTCACAAGCGCCATCTGATATGCAAGCGCCGATGAGACTTGGAGCAACCACCAGGGACAAGTGAACATTAACCAACTTCAGAAAACTCACTAGGAACAACCGCGTTCCCCAACACCTCTTTGCTCAGTCCAGAGTGCTCACTGGAGGGAAACCGCTAGCCACATCTTCACTTTCCTCCACCTTAACAGGAGACGCACTCGGCCTCCATGCGACAGGAACGTTCAACCGCAAGTGACAAAACCAGTGGATCTGGCCCTTCCAAACTCTGTTTAAGCTCCCGATTCTCCTCAAAAAAAAACAGCAGCGTCACCCCGCAAGACCCAGATCAGGTCTTCCAGCGGATTCTCACAAGCATCACAACTGGGAACAGTCTCCTTCACAGTTTAGTGAGACAATTGTCAGCTACATCCGACACCTAACCAAGCTCACGGTCAGCCTGCTGAGGAACCACAACCTTAAATAGACACATGAATCTCTCAACCTGCAGAAGGCATATCTCTGCCCAGGTGGTCTCCGCTAGAGACAAGAACCATTTTCTGGGAACCACCATCTAGTTCAGGCAAAGAATGTTCCCTCTAGGGCCCACCCACAAATCCTCCTCCCTATCGTTTTTCTTTTCTCATCAGCACTTCTGAACATGTGTAACTTTACAAACTGGGCATCAACCGTCCTTGAGAAATGCCGCTCAGGCTGCATTCAGTACGAAACAAAGTGGAATGTCAATTAAACAAAGTGCTGTTCCGAATGACAAGTTGACAAAGGGGGTTGGGTTGTGGAATACTAAGCATGGCCGCTGCCCTTTAAGTAATTCATCACGCCATACCCCTGCCACACCCACCAAGTGGAGAAAGCACGGACTGTTGAACAAACGTGTTATCTGGGACCCTTGGGACGTCGACCAGTTGAAGTGGAAAAAGAATCAGGGGGGTAGCGCAGACCAAGACTCGGACCCAGGTCTAGCAATTGCCAAGCCAACACCTTTTAATTGATTGGAACGGTGTGTCAATTACAAAAAAAAATCCTACATGCAGCAACACTAGCGGACAATCCTGGAAATGCCAGTAAAAGCTGAGTAATTCAAAAATCACTGCCCTCCTGTGTGCGTGCCTCTGTATTACCTGCAGTTTCTTCAGCTGTTTGAGGGCCTCGTCACGGCCCTTGTTGGCCATGTCGATGCCCGCCTCCAGCTCTCCCAGGTCCGCCTCCAGCTTCTTCTTAGCAGCCGTGGCCAGGACTTTCTGCCGGCGCTCATCCTCCAGCTCAGTCTCCATCTCACGCACCTGGCGAACATCACACAGAGCCATGGTTGTATTTAGTAGGTTCAAGTTTTTTTTTCAATAAGCATTTTTTATTGGATAAGTAGTCTCTTCCGGTTTCAGACTGTTTTCTTCCAAGTGGTATGTAATGAACACAACCCCAGTACCTGTTTGACCAGCTGCTTCCTCCTCTCTTCACCCTGCTCATCTCTGGCCTGCAGGTCCCTGTCGGACTGGGCCTTCATGGCCTGCATGTTGACCTCCAGACGCAGCTTGGCATCCTCCGTGGTCTGCAGCTCATCCTCCAGCTCCTCCAGTTGCACACGCATCTCCTCCAGCTGTTGATCCATGGCCCGCTTCGCTTTCTCCAGCTCGTGGACCTGCACCAAGAGAAAAGGATGAATGAGGGAGTTTGGTGCATTCACATTTTGCAGCGTTTGGAAAAGTTCCTATCCTCAAATCCTCCCGATTTGCCACCTTAGCAAAACACATTGGAGAAGGTCGGACTGGGCTTGCATTTTTAGGAGTCTAGAAGACAGGACGCAATGAAGTGAGAACTTGAGTCACCCACTATCAATAGTTCCACTATCCTTCTAGAGAGTTCTACAACATCTGTGATCAGACTTACACTTTTACCGACGTCGTCCTTCGATGAGACCAGGTTCTCCATCTCTGCCTTGAGGACCTTGTTGGCCCGGTCCAGTTCACCCTTCAGGTCCTTAATAGTCTCCAGCTCGCGGGTCAGAGTCAGGGCCCGCGTTTCCTTCTCCCTGGCCTCTGCCTCAGCCCGGTCCCTCTCCTCAGCATTCCGGCTGGAAATGGTCTTCTCCTCAGTCAGCATCTGTTATCAGGACAGGCGAGAAGGTATTTCAGTAAGACAATTGAGCACTATATCAAAACAAAAATTAGATTTGACTCAAAGCAAATTTGAACCGGAAATGATTGATCAATACATCATATGATGCATAGATCAATCATTACAGGTTCATTTTATGAATCGCTTGTCATGGGCCAGTGAGTCAATCTAGCAAATAAGCCTCTAAAAACAGGGTTATCTAGTCCTTGAGGGCTGCAGAGGTTCCAGTCTTTGGCCATCCAGGACCAGAGGTGCTCACTGCCCACCTCTGCTATAGAACCTCTATGCCATTAATCACCCATCAACCCATTCACCTGGTCAAACTTCTTCTGCTTCTTCTCCAGGTTGGACACAGTCTGCCTGAGGTTGTCCTGGTCCACCATCATGTCATCCAGCTCCTGCTGCAGACGAGTCTTGGTCTTGTCCAGCTTGTCGTAGGCCGATGCCTTCTCCTCCAGCTGTTGGACCACGCCCTCCAGCTCCCGCTGCATCCGTTTCTTGTTCTCCTCCGCCCCCTCCAGGGACTGGGTCTCCAGCTCCATCTTCTTCTTCATCTCCGTCAGCTGAGGGTAAGAGACGTGTATGAGATGTTTGGTAGAGAGGTAAAAAGGGGAAAGGAAGAGATGCACATGACATGAAGAGCTGATTGGTCACGCTAAAGCATCAAGGTCGTGTCAATATGTAAAATACATGAAGTGCCTCAGACGTCATGGTCTGTATGTCCTGGCGTACGAGGTGGCAGAGTTCAAGCAGGGGATTTGATTGAGAGAATATAGAAAGACTTCTGTAAGCATTCAGTGAGGTGTGTAATACATGCACGATAGGGGCAACAAAACTGGATAGTATTATAGAGGTAGAGGGACAGGAAGGTGCTAGAAACCTGAGCTTGGAGGGTGTAGAGCTGCTACTAACCTGAGCTTGGAGGGTGTAGAGCTGGTACTAACCTGAGCTTGGAGGGTGTAGAGCTGGTACTAACCTGAGCTTGGAGGGTGTAGAGCTGGTACTAACCTGAGCTTGGAGGGTGTAGAGCTGCTTCTCCGTGTTCTTCTTGCCCTGCTCCTCTTCCTCCAGCGTCTCCCTCAGGTTGTTCTGGTCCTCCTCCATCTGACGCAGACGAGTGGAGAAGGAGAGCTTCTGACGCGTTTCCTCCTGGAGCAGCGCCTAGAAAAGAGGACAAAAGGAAGGGAAAGAAAGGTTACAGTGTGTGTGTGTGGCCATTTCTAAACAGCACAACATGGGCGTGTGTGACCGTACCTGTACATCCTGCAGTTGAGACTCCACAGTGGAACAGTCTTTAGTTGCCTTGATGGACTTGCCCTCCACCACACTCAACACGCTGTTGACGTTGTCCAGCTCAGACTAGAGACAAGACACAGGAGGAGGATTTAGCCACATCAATCCATTATCCCTAATATACAAACACTCACCATCATCCATTATCCCCCTTGCTTTTACACTGCTGCTACTTGCCGTTTATCTATGCAGTCCCCCCTACCAACACGTACAAATTACCTCTACTAACCTCAAGAAATGGAGTTAAGGGCTCGTAAGCAAGCATTTCACACACTACCTGTTGTAGTCGGTGCAAGTGACAAATAAAGTTGTATAACGTTCATCTAGCCATCCACCAACCCAACATAATAATACTTTCAAATTCCCATTCATCCACCCTCTTACCATTCCCTTTCCCCATCAGCTACAGCCAAGATCCAGTCCACACCTACCTGCATCTTGGCCACCTTGTCAGCCAGCTCCTTCCTTTGCCTCTCGCTCTCAGTGTGTTTGATCTGCAGTTCCTGGACCTGGGTCTCAGCCTTCTTCCTGCGCTGCTCCGACTCACTCTTCCCCTGGGTCAGGGTCTTCAGCTCGATGGCCAGCTCATTATGTTCGCTTTCCATAGCCTGCTTGGCTTTCTCCACTGACGCCTTGTTCTGAACGAGCAGACACATGGGCGGGAGGTTACACAGGCGGTTCTCTACCGAAATACTAGAATGTACAGCATGTTTAACTTCAGAGAAAGCTCATGTTGTACACACACACAGATGAAGACTTCAATATGAAATACAAACTATTACAGTAAAATGTTCAATGTTACGGGCTGACCGGTTAACCGTCAGGTAAATATAAAATGAAAATACAGATTCCACCATTCACACGGTCATGTAGGAGAACCATATGCCTCCCCCCCAAAAAAGATGACTTCCCATAATGCCTACACATGAACAGTATAATTCAGTTTAAGTGAGTTCTCACCCTCTTGGCCTGCTCCAGCTGTTCGTTGAGCTCGTCGAAGGCCTGGTTGTGTTTGTGCCTCATGTCGGCCACCTGCAGCTCGTGCACCTTGGCCTCGTCCTCCAAAACCTTCTTGAGCTGAGTCACCTCAGTCTCACGCTTGGTTCTGAACAGGATGGAGGAGAAAGAGGGGATTGCACCATAGGTCTTCAAATGGGTAATTGTCTATTACTAAAACATTTACGCATAGCAAACCACCATATTGCTGTCCTTCACCAACTGTGTGTGTGTGCTCCCAGTACCTGAGCTCCTGCTGTGTTGCAGTAGAGTCCAGTGTGTCCTCCAGCTCAGTCTTCAGAGCCTCCAGCTCCTCTCCCAGGTCCCTGCGGTGTTTCTCAGCCTTGGCCCTCGCAGCCCTTTCCAGCTCCAGGTCCTCCTGCAGCTCAGAAAGCTGGGCCTCCAGCTCCCGGATCTTCTTCTGGGCTGTGTTCTTGGCCGCGGCCTCCTCCTCAATCCTGGAGGGTGGTGGGGAGCGAAGGGGGATGGGGGTTAGAGTGTAAAGCATTGAAATTAAAGTCATACAAGACTATTTTGTAGACTTTGGTTTTACTGTATGGGCTCAATGAGATCCTAACAGCAGATCAAACTCTTTCAATGGAAAGTAAAATCTCGTTCAAGCCAACCAAATATGGGCCACAAGCCAATTGAAAGTGGCCTGCGTTTTTCATCATACACGCAGCCTATAATGAATCATTGCGAAAAACGTCAAATACTTTTGATACACAATCAGAAATAGAATTTAGGCCCTTTCTCTAATCATGCGTTTTCCCTTCCCTCACCTGGCAAGAGCAGCCATTAGCTCCTCCTCCTTCTTGGCCAGTTGGGCTCGGAGCTCAGCTATCTGGGCCTGCAGGTCAGCCATCTGGTCATTCAGCTCCGTGGAGTCTCCCTCCAGCTTCCTGCGGTTCTTTTCAAGCTCTTGACGACTCTTCTCCTCCTTCCTCAGCCGGTCTGGTGAGGGATGGGAAACCAGGGTTGTCTCAATAATTTAAAGTGGTCTGTCCGGGTCTCAGATTGCTCTCACCGGCACTTTTCAGATCAGTACAGACGAAGGATAAGAGACAAGGAAAAGTGGTTCACCTCAAACATAGAATTTATGTCATTGTCGGTCTATGGTCCACCTACCCTCCAGGTCAGTGATCATGGCCTCGTGCTTGTTCTTGAGTTTCTGCAGGCTCTTGGACTTCTCCTCCTCCTCAGTCAGGTTGGTGGTGAACTCAGAGATACGTTCCTCCAACAGCTTCTTCTCCTGCAAAACAAATAACCCCACACAGTCACAAACAATCCCAGAAGGTTACACAATGTCTGAACCATAAGAGCACTACCGGATATTACATTCAAAGATGAACACCTAGTCCCTGAATGCCAAACAGTAATTTACTCTTAAAAACGAGTCCATGATTACTTGCTTTATTGCTGGAAAGAATTATTGCCCAAGTGATTATTTTATTCTTCCAGCAATCTGAAAAAAAAAAAAAGTTAACACATCAACAAACCTTATTGAGTTTGTTGTTCTGGTCATCCAGCACCATGACATTCTCCTCGATCTTCTTCAGCTTGGCATCGGTGGTCATCTTCTCCAGCTGCAGCTTCTGCCTGGCTGCCTCCTCCTCATCCAGCTGCTGCTCCAGGTCCTACAGAGAGTGCGAGAGATGGAATGTTTCATTTCAGACATTTTCACCTCAATTCCTGCCATCACTCCCTTCCTCTCAAAGTTCATTAAGTACCACACCCTTTGAGGGTGAAATGGAAGGGAAAATGAAAAGTTAAAATTGACAATTTGCGAAGGCAATTTAATAGGAGAAATAAAGGTAATATCTTACTATTTACATGTGACTGACAGGTTTGGACCACAAGGCTTAATTAACAAGGGAAAGTCAGTCCACCATAAATATATATATTTTTAAATCTACCGTAATGTTGGTCTGCATCTTCTTCCGCTCGGTCTGTAGCTGGGTGACCCTCTCCTCTTCCTCCTCTACTCTGGACTCCAGGTCGTGGAGGATCTCCTCCAGCTCCTGCTTCCTGGTGGCCAGCTTGGAGCGCATGTCCTCCGCCTCGGCACACAGCTCCGTCTCCGCCTGCAGCTGCTCCTGCAGGGCTAGCTTCTCTGCATTCAGCTGGTCGTGGTGGTGGGGGCACATGCGTTATAAACAGGGCAATGATTCAAGGCTGGAATGCTGGTTGGTTTATGATACTATGGTGTTAAACAGTATGAAAGTTACTCACTCCATCCACCGACAATGTATAAGACACTAGGGGTGAGTTCCTGGACTTATTAAGCCTTGGACTAAGTAGCAAACTCAATGGAGCATCTCAGTTAAACCCTTTAGTCCAGGACTAGTCTGGGAAACCACCCCAACAAGTCATTGAAACACACCAATTCATAATCATTGAGTGGACCAGTCAAATCTAAATCAAATGTATTTGTCACATACACATGGTTAGCAGAAGTTAATGTGAGTGTAGCAAAATGCTTGTGCTTCTAGTTCCAACAATTCAGTAATAACCAAAGAGTAATCTAACAATTCCAAAACTACTACCTTATACACAAAGTGTAAAGGGATAAAGAATATGTACATAAAGATATGAATGAGTGATGGTACAGAACGGCATAGACCAGATACAGTAGATGATATCGAGTACAGTATATACATATGAGATGAGTAATGTAGGGTATGTAAACATTATATTAAGTAGTATCGTTTAAAGTGGCTAGTGATATATTTTACATCAATTCCCATTATTAAAGTGGCTCGAGTAGAGTCAGTGTGTTGGCAGCCACTCAATGTTAGTGGTCATGACCTTGCATTGGGGCTCAGTCCAATCCATAGAAATAGAATTGCTACCTGTTGCTGCTTGGCCTCGAACTCCTGCAGCTGCTCCTCGGTCTGTTGCTGCCTCGCCTTGGTCTTCTCCAGCTCATCCTCCCGAGCCTGCATCTCCTCCTCCTGCCTGGTCACCTGCAGCAGAGGCTTCACCTGGGGGAGTAGGGGAAGAGGACGGGGACTCAGGACAATGCAAGTAGCTGAGGAGTAGGGGATGAGGTCTGCAACACTGATATTAGGATGGTCCCATATGGATTTGAAACAGTGCGTGTACCTTGGTGAAGAGCCTCCACCACTGCCAGTTCCTGAGTTTGAGGTAAGCAGCACAGTTCCTCTGGATCACCTTCATAGCAGTCAGCTGCTGCTGTCTCTTCGTGAAGGCTCTGGAGACAGAAAAAGAGAACCTCAATCAACCTACATGATGTTATTGGAGTATGTGTATGTAGCGCGCTCACACACACCAACTAATACACAGTATAAAACCATAAGCCAAACCTCATAAGTAACCTGCTAGTTACTGCTCTAAATGAAGAGTTCCTTACTTGCGGGCCACGTATCCACGACACCAGGACTGGAAGCTGATGATGATGTCAGTGATCTTAATGTCCCTCTCCTCCTCCAGGTGGGCCAAGACGCCAGCCCGGAAAAACACCTTACTCTGGCCAATCCGGAACAGGTTGGAATCCAGCTCTAGGGCCTTGATCTGGGAAGAGGAAGGAGAGAGGATGACATTTGGGATTCACATTGGAAGACTGGTGAACAATGGTTTGGTCTGACGCCTCTTACCATGAGCACACAGGCTTGTTTGCCGTCCATGAATCCCTTGGGAATGGCGCTGGGAGTGAGGATCTCATATCTGGGAAAACAAGAGAAGTTTAAGAAGATTAGACACTGATAAGCAGTAACAGGCTAGTCTGCTCAGTGAAGCTGATAAACAGGAAGGAGATGACCACAAAGACATGTTTCCGTGGTTACCTCTGTCTGAACTCCTGGAAGACGATGCGGTTGGGGAAGCCCTGTCTGCAGATACGGATTCCCTCCAGAACTCCATTACACCTCAGCTGGTCCAGAACCAGATGGGGCTCCAGCTTACCAGCCTGACAGTGATAAAGTTTAGAGTCAGGATTTTAAATATTATTTTTATAGTACATGTGCTGAAGCCTGTGCCTCATATATTTATTATTTAAGTTTAGTCAAATCACTCATTGAGCAATGGAAGATTTAATGACTAGACGCCATACCTTCTTCTCGTGGTTGGGGATGATGCAGCGGACAAAGTTGGGGTTGGTGTTCCTGAGAGTGGTCATGAGGTTGGACAGCTGCTCCTTGTAGAGCTGGCCCACGGTGCGGAACATGCCCTTACGGATCTTCGTGGCCCCGTGTATCCCCCCGTCAGACATCCCAGCAACTTTGTCCAGGCCCACAATACGGTCCACTGAGAGAGAGAGAGAGAGAAAGGGAGAATGACAAGGAGGAACAGGATCATAGAGAACACTCAACTCATCTTTCCTGCAGTTATTTTCTTGCACCGTGTACTTCCACAGTTCAAACACACAGAAAGGTTGCTGCAGTTCTATTGGCCAATACCAATCATGCAGTTCTATGTACCAACAGTAAGTGACACACTATTAGAGTCTACAGCCCAACCCAGTTACTTTCTAACCCTGTGGAGGCTGCTGAGGGGACGGCTCACAATAAATGGTTATCATGCATTTGATAACCATCATTATGAGCCGTCCTCCCCTCGGACTCTCGTCAGCTCTCGGTATCTCGAGACTTGCCGTCTCTCCAGAGCTCCGACACAAACTTGTCAGTGGACTGGTTAAGCAGCGAGGCCACGTTGTCATTCAGGGGGTCCATGTTCTTCATCAGCCACGCATCTGCCTTGTAGTCCACCTGGGGAGGAACCATTGTGATCACATGGCTGACCTGTCAAGTTGTGGTTTAACCAATTTGCTCAGGTTAAAGATCAATTCTGGCAAAATTCCCTGGTTTTTCAGAAATCCCAGTTGTAGGATCTCTGAAAAACTTTCATAAAGTACCAAATTCTGCCACCCAATTAGTGATTGATAGATAAAGATACACCACGAGTGGTAAACTGACTTTTCCAGCGTAGTGGATGATGCAGAAGTCGGCAGAGTCCTTGAGTTTCTTGGGCTTCTGAAATTTGGGGTTGTTGCCCTGCTCCTGAACCACCTTCTCCACAAAGCTCTTGTCCGTGGCCTTGGGGAACCAGCACTCCTCATCCAGCAGAGCCAGCACACCAGGAGGACTGGCCTAGGAACAGAGGGAAAGGTTTGGGGGGGGAAAGAAAAAAAAAAAAAATCAGCTACTTGTGGAGACACTAATTCAGTGCATGTTGGGTTGTGCAGGACATTTAAAATAAATAAATAAATAAAAACAGGCCAACTTTAGGGATATTGACTTGCATAGATGTTGGGGAAAAATGCTCAAGTTTGCATTTGGTGACAGGAGCCAGGTAAACAAAACCAAAGGATGGATTGCTGTTTATGTGGTCCAAAGACAACGTGTGTAATTTGGAACAGAACAAATCACATAAGCCTCAGGTCCCTTTGGGAAGAGGTCGTGGCAATATACTAACATGCTTCTCGATGAGGTCGATACAGGGCTGCAGGTCCAGGCCGAAGTCGATGAAACTCCACTCGATGCCCTCCCTCTGGTACTCTTCCTGCTCCAGGACGAACATGGTGTGGTTGAACAGCTGCTGAAGCTTCTCGTTGGTGTAGTTGATGCACAGCTGCTCAAACGAGTTCAGCTACAGGAGAAAGCGGGGGAAAGACAGAAGGTACACATTCATTAGACAGACCTTTTTGGTGGAAACTCAGAAATGAAAAGTTTAACGAGAGAAAGCAGCAGAGATGTCCACGCACCATCTAAATAGAGATGAAGATACATTTTGAAAACCAATTGACCACTCACACCAAGCCATTGTTTTGTATTCAATGACCAACAAACCCCTTTCCCACGACCTTCGGCTCACCTCAAAGATCTCAAAGCCAGCGATGTCCAGGATGCCGATGAAGGAGGCTCCCTGTCTCTTGGTCTTGTCCAGGGCCTTGTTGATCCTCATCACCAGCCAGCGGAACATCCTCTCGTAGGAGGCTTTGGCCAGGGCCTCCACTGCAAACTCAGCCTGCTCCTGGGTCTGGGCCTTCTGAACATAGTCCCTGCCCACCTTGATCCTGGGGGACAGGATGGCCCGGGTGAAGTCGGTCACGTTCATGCCCAGCAGGTGGCACACTTTCTGGGCCGCTGAGGGAGAGAGAAAGGGGTGGGTGAGTGGGTGGTGCTGGATGAATGGATTAGGTAAGGGATTGTAGAAGCCATGAAGGAGGGTTGCAGGAGACAAAGTCTAATTAAGGACCCAAGTTGTGGAGTAAAGGGTACACACTTGTTCCAACCCAGCACTAACACCTGATTCAATTTTACCAGGGAGCTCTTGATTAGTAGAAACAGGCGAGCTAGTGCTGGACTCATTTTTAATGAACCTAGTACCAGTCCTGGGGGAACACCAGAAATTATTAGTGAAACAGATGTAAAGTACCTGTGTCGTCAGGCATGGAGGCCTGGTCAGAGTTGCGCTCCTTCTTGAAGCTCATGTTCCCCAGCTGGAGAACGGCGGACACAGTCTTCAGAAGACCTGATGGAGAACAAGACCAATTAAAATCACAATTTACCAGTTATTTACGTAAATTGCATTGATCTGTAAACAGCTACTTGAACACTTTAGTATTACAGGCCAAGAATCAGGCGTGACAGGGGTGAGTTAGCGTACCTATCCGCTCCTCCTCTGGGATGCTCATGATGTTGAAGGCGTCCATGGTCTCTACAAACAGGTCACGGTCCTGCTGACCAGGGATGGTCACGTTCCCGTGGGTCAGGAAGCGGTAGTTGTTGTAGTCCTCCAGACACAGCTCAGCTGGTTAGAGAGACAGAACACATTTATGTCTTATAGTAAGGCTTATAAATGCTTTAGTTATTACAAGTTAAAGCATTATACCTGCAGGCTTTAAGTAAAGTGTTACTGGATATAATTTTATTTAAAATAAAGACTTTACAGTCTAACCACCATTATAATAATGGCTGGCATGTAGCCTAGCGTTTAAGAGCATTGGCCCAGTAACCGAAAGGTCGTTGGTTCAATGTGTCCTTGAGCAAGGAACTTAACCCTAAATTGTTCCTCTAAGTCACTTTGGATATGAGTTTCTGCTAAAAAAAATTTTTAACACCACAAATGTAATAATTGCCCTGCACCCCCCCCAAAAATGACATGGGTTAAAGATGAGTTTGTTGCTCACTCACAGCGCATTTTGTCCCCAGCTCCCGTGAGCATGTAATAGAAGACATGGAAGGCCCTTTCATCCTTAGCCTGCCGGATGGCTCTGGACTTCTCCAGCAGATCTGGCAACATGGTTCGTCAAGACAAATAAACCACCATAAGACAAAGATATTATTTCATAACTTATTGGTTATGTTAAAGTGACAATCCTTAATTGCTACATCAACTTTTGGACGTATAAAACAAATCATATGTACCCATTGATACTTGAATAACTTAAAATGCCTCATGAGCTTAGCCAGACAGTGTTTAACATTTACATTGGTTTACAAACATTGGAGTCAAACTAGCTTATATTTTGGGTTCGGAGACATGGCTAAAACCAAAAACGTTGCCATCCTGGATGGGCAGTCCTTGCATCCATAGCTCTGGCCATGAATTGGAGTGTGTTTATTTATCCAGGCCCATCCCTCAGCTTTTCCCAACTAATTAATTATAGCTTGAAGGCATATATACACACACACACACTTCTAGTACTATGAAGACTCATTGATTGAAAGGATACAAGTTTCAATGTTGGCTCCCACAATGTATCCATTGACGTCAAAGTTGATCCGGATGAACTTCCCCTAGAAAGAGCGAGAGAAAACAGGTGGTGGTGTCACTGGATCTAGTTACAGTCAATACTGGTCCCTTGTCATTAACACAATTGCGAAGACATAAAAACGTTTTTAAAAGTGCTTACGAATCTGGAGGAGTTGTCATTCTTGACCGTCTTGCCGTTTCCAAAGGCCTCTAGGATGGGGTTAGCCTGCAGAAGTTGTTTCTCTAGCTCCCCCTGGTGACAAATCATATACATGCAGTATATTCACTTACAAATATACTCACACACACAGCAAATGTTATCATTATGGCAGACGGAAGGCAGGACTCAACATGAGCATTCATGCAGTAAGATGCTGAAACTACTTAATTCATTGCTACAAGCGTTGCATTTAATCTTTGCGAGAAGCATTGGGAGCACCCGATTGACTCCACGTGTTAGTCGTGGAACTGCTGCCATGTTATGCACATGCTGCCATCAGCATGACGCAACAGGAACCGGGATTCATTGGACCAGGCAATGTTTTCCCATGTGATTGCGTGGCACTGATGGGAGTGGAACTGTGGTTGTCTGCTGTCTGTAGGAGCAAGCCATTTTCGTGAACAGGGTGGTGTACCAGAAACTGGCCACCGAGTGTATATTGCCTTCTATCAGTGTTCATCATAGACCTCTATAAATGAGCAGGTGTGCATGGCTGTAAGCAGTAAACAGCAGGATATGCCATTATGATACAAACCAAGAAAGTATGACCCCCCAGGGAAGCTATAATTTCCTAATAAACCCCCACATTCATGTTAAATGTTCCACATTGTGACACCAGACCGGTTGCCCAAGTACAAGCAGCATACACTCCTGTCCACAAGACAAAAACAAAAAGATAAGCCCTTAAAAATCATGCGAGAGAATTCAAGACCGTCGCTGAAATCCCAAGACAGCACACAGGCGTGTAAGATCCAAAACATAAAATCAACTTTTGTTGATGACCCCCTGTTCTAAGACCAACCAGATGAGGTGGATAAAGGCCAGACAAACATGATATTGGGTCACCCCTTTACTACTAGTGGCCTGACTCATAAGCACTTTACTGATGGCTAAACACCTGCTAGCTACCCACAGCTTAAATTTGATTCTAGGGCCGAGTTTACAAAGCGGACAATTCTGATCTGACCCAACATCTCAGATATTTTTCCGATCTGATTGGTCTTTTGAACAATTAGTGAGAAGAAAAAAAATGCAGATCAGAATTGGGCAACCTGTGTAAACAGTCCGAAGCATTGTTACTTGATCTGCTTTACTATGCAGTCATTTGAAATACCATGCAGTACTCCTTCAGGCCTAAATCTCTAAAGGTGTTAGTTAGGCTTACGATATAACACGAAGATCCTTCACCACGCCTCAAATACATAATTTCACCTGTACATTACACAGCTTGCAGACAGACTGCAGTTAGTAGAACATGCATGTACATGAAGGGGAAACCGCGCTGGCGAGCGGGAGAGATGGCCATTAACTCACATGTGCTAACGCTGCACCCTAGAGATGGGAACGATGGGTGGAGAGAGAAAGAGAGCGAGAGTTTAACACAAATACTTGCCATACAATTCAAAAACAAAACGTCGCCCAACTGGAAGGGACGAATGACTCCATGTTAATGGATTGTTGAATTACAATCCCCCAGTCAGCAAATGGGCCCCTACTCATAAAGACAGTGCTGATCAAGGATCAGGTCACCCCGTCCATGTAATTTCACTCATATAGAGAGCTAAAATGCAAAAAACTGGTCCTAGATCAGCACTCCCTCAGGCACTTTATGAATACGGGCCCTGGTGACTGCAGGGAGGCGAGGCAGGCAGGTCCGGGCCTGAAACAGCAATGTTAGGAATACGGAACTACCCCGACTCAGGGAATAAGTACAGGGGGGGGTGAGAACATGAGCAGCAGAAGAGGACAACTGCAGAGGACAGAGAATGGAGGTGTAGGGAGAAGGGGAGTGAGGAGGTGAAACGGAGGGCTGGTACTGACCTGGTCTTTCTTCGACTTAAAGGAAGAGGCAACGTGTGCCAGATACTGGATCACTTTCTTGGTGTTCTCAGTCTTCCCAGCTCCTGATTCTCCTCTGTAGTAAAGAGAGAAAAATGGAGAGAAATTAGATAGAAATGAGAGGGCGAGATTACAGGAGTTGCTGATTGAAGACGAGAACAGACGGCAAAAAAACATTGAATAGGAGCTAGACAACACGCACAAATAAAACACGGTGAAGATTTTGAGCAGAGACATAGCTTACGTGCAGAGGATGGACTGATCTTCACGATCTGAAATAGAAGACAGAAAATACATGTGAGTGTGTGTGTGTGTGTGTGTGTGTGGGGCACAGGTGTGTGTGTGTGTGTGTGTCATCACATTCTCTCACCCTGCATCATGCTCCTGTAAGCGGTGTCTGTGATGGCGTAGATGTGAGGGGGCATCTCGTGTCTCTTCTTGCCCTTGTACATCTCTATGATGTTCTCGGAGTAGATGGGAAGGTACTTGTAGGGGTTTATCACCACACAGAAGAGGCCAGAGTACGTCTGAAAGATACAAGAGACTCAGCACACAGGCAATAGTAACCATCTGTACCAAGATTGTGACCCGAATGTCTCACAATATGGCAAAAGACGAACGTGAATAATATGCCGTTACAAAATCACTCGTTGTCCAGAGGGCTGTGTATTTATCAGAAATGTACATTTCTCTGGTCAAGGGTTTTACTGTATACATGTGTTAAATATGTGCATATGAAGCATGCAAAACAACTCACGTAGATGAGGCCAGAGTAGTAGCGGTCCTTGAGGTTGTGCAGCACCGAGGCCTCGTTCAAACACGTGAGCTCGGCCATGTCCTCCACCTTACTGAACTTGGGAGGGTTCATCTTCTGGATATCGTCCTTGTTCACCGTCACCTTCTTGCCTGTGTCGGCTAGCTCCACCACACACTCTTCTCCCTTCTCTTCCTTGATGGAGCCGGCCACGAACCCCAGCGTCTCCGAAGGGATCCATACGAGCTTCTTGGTGGCCCAGTCGGCCTGGTCTAGGGGGTTGGCGACCTTCCCACTATCTCTGTAGAGGAACTTGTCCGCTTCCGACATGGCGGCTGGAGGACGAAGACAATAACGGTAAGACCACACCAGGAGGAAGGCTGGAGAAAAGGAACGTGAGCCAGAACAGTGGCTGTAGAGCAGAGAGGAAAAAGACGAGTCATGGAAACACGCGGTGAAAAAGAGACGATCATTGTTTGAGCCAGGAGTTTGTCCTGAACTCATGACCGGCCCTATAGAGTTCAGCTTCTCCCTGTACAACAATTTATTTGCTTCTGACATTTGCTTTTGATAATAATTGATTTGCTTCTGTAGGATGGACAGGGAGTCCAGAGAAAAATGCAGAGCTAACTAAGACGTTTACGGCCCAGCAAAACTATTTTGGTCGAAATGCCTTACTTTAAAGTGAGGGGCACTCAACAGTATGCAGGTGCAGTTCGGGCCGTTGCAAAATGACTAAAAGGTACAGTTCCTTGGATCTAATAACTTTGAGACAAAGTTTGAGTGAAATGTTTAAGCGTATAATTCACTCAACCCATTAAGGTTCAGGTCATATACACAACATGCGATTCCCGTTTGCTGAAAATGCATTGCTATGCGTGACGTAAACCAGCGTTACATGAAACGTGCTTGTCTGGAATATTTGCCTTATCTGCCATGTACGAGAGGAGGCGCACACACACACCCCCCGCCGGCACACGCTCACACACGGCTGCAAGCTAGAGGTTGTACTATGAGGATGTATTACGAGGATGATCCTCTGTAAGCTCGGTAGATTTTCTCATGAGACGTAAGAGGCGTTATGGACTGACTTTGCCAAGCATAAACTGGATCAGACTAAATAGGTTGTGACAATCAGGAATTGTGTAAGCACACGTCATTGGATTCCCACAAACACAGTGAGAGAGACACACACCTTTCTATTGTGACCTTTGGCCTTTACAAGCTGGTCTTTCGCACTCCTGCTGCCCTCTACAAGAGGAGACAACTTCTGGGCATTGACCTGGTGCTCCCTACATACACGGTAACTTGTCTCTCCTTCCACTGTGCCATACGTGCATTTTAACCTCCCCCTTTCGTTTACCTGACCATCCCATCTTCCAACCATGGTCACATTCTCATTCTGATATTTCTTCCTTAACCAAAACAGAACACTCCCACTATTGCTTGATGCCCGATGAAGCTGACAATGTCTTAAAATGGACACCGGACAGTTAAAGTGCTCAACACCATAGCTTTCCCAGTATCATGTTCATCACCAAAACAGAAGAAAATGGAATGAAACATGAAGGGACTACCTGAACTTTGTCTAATAAGAAACGCTTGTTTTTTTGTTTGTTTTGTTGCTAAAATGTTTTGCTACGGTGTGCCATAATGAATGCACCCCAGCTGTCACATTATTACATAACATTGTCTTAAGGACAAGTAAATAGCGGTGGACTAATCAGAGGAAGACAAATGAGGACTTCCTTTGAAGGGGAACAGAATACAGGACAGCCAGTGAGGAATGTCTGGAGCAAGTTTAGACAGACATTTCATTATACTCATCCACACCCTTAAGAACTGATACCATGTCTGAGAAAAGTCACTCTTCGGGTTAAATTGACAACGACACAGACAGATCCACAACCTAATACTTCCCCCTTTATCACAGGGCCTGAATTCATAGTGTCTCAGAGTAGCCCCATTGCTGATCTAGGATAAGGTCCCACCTGTCCTAAATCTTTTCATTATGATCCAAAAGGCTGATCCTAGATCAGAACTCCTAGTCTGAGGCGCTTTATGAAAACAGGCCCAGGTATTCTAGGTCAATTTCTATTTCCATCTGCTTGCGTCTCTAGTCCATGACCCTTTCAAGGGTGTGTGCGCATGCTCATGGGCCTCAGGCTACAAGTACGGACTACAACGCCCAGTCGTAACCAGTTTTTCCTCCATGGTAACATTCATTCCAGGTCAGATCAATATCGTCAGGATTACATCATCTGTACAGGGTTGCCTTGTCCACCATTATAATTCTAAACCTCTTAGGCTGCATTTACACAGGCAGCAAAATTCAGATCTCACCAATTTGTCTTTTGCCCAATTAGATCTGATGTGAAAAGATCTTAGGTGACAGTTCAAAAGAACAATAAGTGGGAAAAAAAATATCAGAATTGGGCTGCCTGTGTAAACGCTGCCTTATACTGTTTGATCGCTAATGAGGCTGTGTCCAGATCTATCAGCATATATTGCAAGGTTCTCTCCCACTTCCCTGCAAAACATCACCACGTGTTGATTATGTCAGCCAGTGCCCGAGGTGGTGACACTAAACAGCGAGTCTAACCCGTCCCCCCCTATCAGGGAGAAAGTGTGAAATAAGAGGGACAAAGAGAAAAGGGGGGATAGAGGGATGAGAGCGAGGGACAGAGCGATAACATCCAGGTGTCTAAGTTCATTATGGGCTCAGACTGATGCTCTGATTAAAGACAGAGGGGGAGGAGGAGGATCACCTCAAGGATCTGTGTCCATGCTGTTGGCTGTCCACTACATGTGCCAGCAGGAGTGGACTACTAAACCAGAGTAAACCAGTGTGAGTACACAACTTAAAATCAGGACTAACTGTTCCCACTCATAATGACCCACGCATGCTAGCCTGATCCCAGATCCGTTTGTGCCGTCTCGCTAACTCCTTGTCACTCAGACCAAACGTGACATTGAGTGACAAGAAGTTGGCACAAAGATCTGGGAACAGGCTAATCTCAAGCACGTAAGCCCCATCTGAAACACACAGGAGGAATGGGTTCTCTCATGGGAGACATGAAGAAATGCAGACAAGACCATGAGAATGTGACACTTTCACACGAATGTGGGTTTTCAAAAACAGAGTGCTAACTGTGGGCCAACTTCCACAGGAAGTTGCGTGATATGGTGTTGCAGTGTTGACACATGAATTTCCTGAGGGTCTTATCGCCTAACTTCAGTCTAAAAAGGACACTAATGACATCTACAATTGATGGTACCCATTGTCATACAGTGTTAGAGGATCAGAGTATAAGCCCGTACAGTGGGCTGTGACTGCCAAGGATTTCCTAGTCACCTTTCAACTCATGACTGGCCTGCCAACTCAAATGACGTGTCAATTAAAGGGCAATTACACCACTTTTCAACCTAATTTCCATCGTCTCCAGCACAATACCAGTGTAGGTCTACATATGTGAAAAAGGTACAAATATAAAGTTTAAAAGTTGCTGAAGCTAATGAATTAGGTTGAAAAGTGGCAGAATTACCCCTTACACACAACTCCTTATCCATTCACTCGAGGGACCCCAGCATGGTTCTTCTTGCAGTTGCCCCATTAGATTGCCGTGCATTGGGTCCAGATCTGGATTTAAGAAGTACTTGGGGGCAGCCAATACTTTGCGGCCTGACGGCTGCTATAAATCCTGTAAGGCAACTCATCCAACTCTGCTACCAACCAGTATCATTTACCTAGGTTATGCAGTCATTGTGTCAAAACTGTAACACAGCATAATAAAGTCCTACAGCTCAAGCTGCTGCAGATGGCGGTGGCTTGCGTTTGTCTGTTAAAAGGGCAAGCCAAGCTAAAGACTGGATTGAATGGATGCCAAGACGACAAGTGCGTAGAGGTGTTGAAACGTGATGCTGAGGACAGCAGGGCAGGTCTGTCCAGAGATGGACATTGGCTAGTGGTGACCTCAGACCTGGTTTTAAACAGTATTTGAACGATTTCAAAATGCTATCTGGGCCTAATTGAATGGCACACTGGAACGGTCCCAACAGTGCAATCACCACCCATCTGGCACTCCAGGTAGGCTTAATTCACCCCTACTTAAAATCTTGACTCTTGGGCAGATGTAACATAGTAAAATGTAATTTCGGGATACTCCAATTAGTATGAGATGTTACATCTCAAATGGTATGCATTAGAGGTCGACCGATTAATCGGAATGGCCGATTAATTAGGGCCGAATTCAAGCTTCCATAACAATCGAAAATCGGTATTTTTGGGCGCAGATTTATTTTTTATACCTTTATTTGACTAGGCAAGTCAGTTAAGAACACATTCTTATTTTCAATGACTGCCTAGGAAGTGGGTTAACTGCAGATTTTATAGTTAACTAGTCCAATGCTATAACCACCTGCCTCTCGTTGCACTCCACAAGGACTGCCTGTTACCTTGGCTTCTACTGCATTCACGTAAGTTGCTAGCTAAACTTCTAATAAATAACAAAAAACTATCATAATCACTAGTTTTAACTACGCATGGTTGATGATATTACTAGTTTATCTAATAAAGGTCAAATAAAATCTAGTGTCCTGCGTTGCATATAGTCGATGCAACACTGGGAGATGCTTTAACAAAAGCGCATTTGCAAAAAAAGCACAATCGTTGGACGACTGTACCTAACCATAAACACCAATGCCTTTAAATTAATACACAGAAGTACATATTTTAGCAGGCAATATTAATCAGGTGAAATTGTGTCACTTCCCTTACGTTCATTGCACGCAGAGTCAGGGTATATGCAACAGTTTGGGCAGCCTGGCTCATTTGAGAACTAATTTTCCAGAATTGTATGTAATTACGACATAACATTGAAGACTGTGCAATGTAACAAGAATATTTAGACTTAGGGATGCCACCTGTTAGATAAAATACCGAACTGTTAAGTATTTCAAACATCACTCGCTCTGAGACTTGGAGTAGTTTTTCCCCTTGCTCTGCAAGGGCCGTGGCTTTTGTGGAGCGATGGGTAACACTGCTTCGAGTGTGGCTGTTGTCGTTGTGTTCCTGGTTCGAACCCAGGTAGGGGCGAGGAGAGGGACAGAAGCTATACTGTTACACTGGCAATACTATAGTGCCTATAAGAACATCCAATAGTCAAAGGTATATTAAATACAAATGGTATAGAGAGAAATAGTCCTATAAATACTATATTAATAACTACATGAGCAAGGAACTCAAACATTAGCTTTTTTACATGGCACATATTGCACTTTTACTTCTAACACGGTTTTTGCATTATTTAAACCAAATTGAACATGTTTCATTATTTGAGGCTAAATTGATATTATCATTACAAATAAATAGTCAGATAAAAAAAGCCAATACCGATTTATGGGTCCTCCAATAATCGGTATCGAAAAATCATAATCGGTTGACCTCTAGTATGTATCCATTTCATATGTTATGTTACGAATTCCAATTTGTCGTCAGCAACATTAGCTAGGTGGCTAACGTCAGCTGGGGTTAGGGGTTAAGGTTAGCCAACATGCCAAGTAGTTGCAGAGTAGTTGGAAAGTTGCTCAAAAAACGCTGAAGCTGTCCGTGATGAGATTTGAACAGAACCATTGGGTTGCTAGACATTCGCACGTCCGCCCAACCACCCTACTTTATTTTTTTGCCTTAAGTAACCTTCCGTCATACACAACTATAACATATACTAACTTGAGTGCCACAGATGTACATGTACTATGTTATGTGTAGTCTGAGACCAGGCTGTCTCCTCATCTAGTTAATGCCAGACACTCCTAGTACCTGCATTAACAACTTTAGTATCTAGGGAAGAAGTGGGTTGGGAAGTAACCAAGCAAGATTGTTGATGTTATTGCATAACAGATATGCATGTACTAATCATATAAATCTATTTTAAGGTGTGTATGGTCTAGTCCTCAAGGAAGGACTAGATTCCTACCAGGAATATTGCATTCTGCAATATAGCTCAGACAGCCAAGTGGCCTGAACTGAATACAGGTTTGGCTCAATTTGAATGCCACACCTTACCATACGAAACAACTCAAAACACGAGACCCAGTATTTCAGCTGGCAAAACCATTTGAATGTGAGTGTGCAAATGTTGTATCCTTAGGGCAGATCCATAACAGGGCCTGCATGCATTTTGTGCTCCCACCAATCCATGGTCTCAAATTCCAACTTCAAACCAAGACAAGCAAACATAATTTAAATTGGCAGTGTTGGAGAGAATTGAACTCAATTTAGTCCAATAGTAATTTAAATATGCAAATGTATATTTTCCAACTTCAGACCTGCCCAATTCTCATTTAGGCAAAAATATATCACCCCCCCCCCCCCCCAAAAAAAAATCTGAAATGTCAAGACTACGAATTGTAGTTAAGAGTGAATTTCGGGTAGCTCGCCGTCTTCCAGTGTGAAACGATTGGTAGCTTAACTGTTTTCAGAGTAGCTTCCGCAAAACAGTAAATGTGTCAACGTAAAAAGTGCACTTACTACAGGGTTGATGGCTGTGGTTTGGAATAGCCAACAAGTTTGGGCAGCAGAGCATAAGATGGAACACTGGCTGGGTGTTGTCCTTGTTAATTACTTGTCATGACATGGGGAAGTAATCATAGTTTGTACAGGTAGCCTTGCAGATTCTACCACCCAGGTTAGCTTTACTCAAACTGTGTCCCCGTGAAAGCTTGACAGGACTAATGTGAAATGACTAGAGAGAATACCAATATCAAGGCCCATCAACTAGCAATGTAGTTTTCAATCTGTCCTAGTGTCCCCTCCTTACTACCAGCGACCACGTTCACACCGGAAGCAGTGACGACGGATATTTAAAAGGATACCTTGACGTCGAGTATTATGGTTGCTGCTTGACGCCTCACCTTTCGATCTACATTCGCAATAAAAACGACGAGGCGCACATGAACGCAGAACTAATAAAAATAATCTACTTGTCTGTCGTCGCTAGTAAAGCTTCCCTCAACAGACTTCGAAGTAAGCACTAACATATTCCAAGTAGATCTCATTCCACGAGGATTACAGAGGGATCGACAGATAGGTAACCTTGATACAAAATAAAAACGTACCTTCTGCTCGGTTGTCGGCACTACGGAGTGAATTCGGTTGCTCTATCGGTTTCCGTGTATGCAAAGGCAACTCATTCCACGCGACTCCAAAAACCGTACTGCAGGTGCTTCCCTTCTCAATTATGTCCCTTTCTGTTGTCTCTGCGCCGGGCGTGGCTGAAATAGGGTGGACATATCGAAACTATGATCCGCCCACTTTATCATTCACAGGTGAGAAGGGTCTGACTGCGACCCGCGTCCACGACAAGACTCCGTAAGAAACGCCCAGGGAACCCCCGCCGCCTCTTGTATTGGCTCTTGGCTACTTACATTTGAGTCATTTAGCAGACGCACTTATCTAGAGTGATTTACATGAGTAATTAGGGTTAAGTGCCTTGCTCAAGTGCACATCGATATATTTTTCACCTAGTCAGGGCAGGGATTCGAACCATCGACCTTTTGGTTACTAGCCCAACACTCTTAACTGCTAGGTTACCTGCTGCCCTTGTTGCACCTGTTACTTCCTTGTAGCATTTTAGCAAAGCCTAACCCTTTTTCCTAACCATAACCTCATTCTCCTATCCCGCTTAGTTCTCCAACCTGACACATGAATTATCTTAACCTGCTATTTTAATTATCCTAACCTGCTACATTAGTTCTCCTAACCTGTTACTTTAGTTGTCCTAACCTGCTACTTTAGTTCTAACCTCCTTTAATAATGATCCTAACCTGCTAGAACAAGGAAGTAGCCAGGAGCCAATAGAAGAGGTGACAGGGCTTCCCTGGGTGTTTCAACTCGGTGCAGTTCAGAGGATGCGGGTCGCAGTCAGACCATATTGTTGATAGGTATTTGCGCCGCCCCCTCCATGTATCAACCAACACCATAATAATGTGGTAGGATAAATAGGGGGGGGGGGATTTGGAGGGATGATCATGCATATCTATCCGGTTGTTTTGGTGAATTATCACTTTTGTCAATTCCAAAGAATAAACTACCAATACTTTAGCACCATAGTCAAATATCTAACACTTATCTTCAGCGGCAGACCTCACCCAGGCCAATAAATATTGCTATTAACAGATCTGTTTGTTACTTAACCATAATGGATGGTAAGGCTTGGGAAGGAGAGAAGGAAGGGGTGTTGTGACAGAAGGTGA
Organism: Oncorhynchus keta; assembly: GCF_023373465.1. NCBI lineage: Eukaryota > Metazoa > Chordata > Actinopteri > Salmoniformes > Salmonidae > Oncorhynchus > Oncorhynchus keta. Next base: position 3,176,991 of record NC_068452.1, on the reverse strand, counting down.
GCATTTGGTCTGAGAGAGGAGATTATGTGTGGAGAAATGCAGCAGTCTTGTCTGTACCTGCCCTTCCTGTGATTTTCTGCCCCAGGTCTCAGAAGGCTTGGGGGCTGGAGGGGGGGAGGGGCAGGTGGGGGGGGCAGGTGGGGGAGACAGACGTTTTGAGACCTTTAGTTGTTGGGAAGAGGGGTGTAGAAAGGTCTGATCTGCAGCCACTCTGAACATGGCCAAGGTGGGTTGGTGTCACGAAAGATGCTACAACAGCATCATTAGTGTATTTCTTCATCAATGTGATTGAAAACCTCACCATACAGGGTACACCTTTGCTTATTTTTTTATCATGTATTAAAAACTAGGTAAACATTTGCATGCATTTGTCACACCCTGGCCAAGAGGTGCTGTGACAACTCAATTCAGTATAATAGTCACTTTACCACTACCTACATGTACAAATGACCTTGATTAACCTGTACCCCCGCACATTGACTCAGTACCCCCTGTCTATAGCCTCTTATTTCAGTGTTACTTTAATTTGAATTTCTTTAGTAACTCATTTCTTAACTCTTTCTTGAACTGCATTGTTGGTTAAGGGCTTGTAAGTAAGCATTTCACAGTAACTTCTACACACGTTGTATTTGGCGCGTGTGACAAATCAAATTTGATCTACACACCCTAGGTTTACACCAAGTGCATAGGGGCACTGAATAACTCATAGCACAGACCACACCGGTTGTTTTAGAATGGGCTTGAGTGGAAGTACATGGAATGAAAGTCTGAGACAGGTCACAGTTTATTTCTCACTCCCGATTTCAGCTTCCCTAAACCAAGTTAACTCTACCCAGAGAGGAAGAGACAACGAGAGAGGGTTTAAACTCCCGTCAAACTCGGTCCACAATAAGCAGACCACCTGCCTTCCCGCTTTTTGGACGACTCCCATTGTTAGCCCAGAGACAAGATCATCTTGTCATATATACAGTATCGCTGCTCTACCTTAACGCAACAAAATTAAGGGAGGATATAACACAAAACAATCAAATCAAACAAAAACAGGTTTGTGTGCAGGGAATGCACTTCATCTTTAACTCAGATCATCATTCCTCAAATCACACTTCTCTTTGCAAAACCAAGGCTTCAAAGGCACTCTGCCACAACCTTCACTAACCGTCGCTTCCCCCCTGAGTAGCCACACCTCAAACAAACTGAACAAGCGTTATGAAGAGATAGGGGAAAACCAGTCAGTCAATCACATGTTTCAACGAATCAGTTAGGAGCACCTGGGCCAGTGCATGCACAGTAATAATAGGGCATTCGTCACACTGTTGACCACTTTTTGTCCAGTCATGAGAGAAGAACTAACGGCAAAGGCAGTGGTTTCCACTAACTTGGTAGTTTGACCAATCACATCACATCAGATCGTTTCACAGATATTTTTCAGATCATCAATCAGATTTGGGCTGCCTGTGTAACCACAGGCAATGACAGAGAGCCAGGTAAGATGATATGTGCCTCACAAACCGATCTGGTTAAAAAGCACACAAACAATTCAGCAGGTAAGAGTATGGAAACTACCCCCAGGCATGATTCACTAATCCCCAAACAAACATGTACTAATCTGTTTCAACCATTCAGAAGGAGATACTAATCTTCCACTTTCTCAGTTCCCCCAATGTAGGTGTTTTTGTGACTTCTCTACCTAATATGGTCAGAGGGCCAGAGAACGAGTGAGAAAGAGAGCGGTAAAAGGGAGGTGTGGTTCATTGTTTGTTCTGTGGTGTCAAGTTACTTTTACAACCCTGTTATTACCCCATCCCCCTCTCCTCTCCTTCAATCAGCCTGGCATCAAAGATGAACAGATAAGCTACAGAGGGCAGGTGTGTTGCAACTAAAGTGAAAGAGAACTGGAGAAGGGTAGAGGGCAGTGCGAACGGCCCAGTACATTACCGGAGCGCCAAGTCTAGGTCCAAGAGGCTTCTAAACAGTTTCTAACCCCAATCCACAAGACTCCTGAACTTCTAGTGAAATGGCTACCCAGACTATTTGCGGTGCACCCCCTCCCCTGCTACTCTCTGTCATCTATGCATAGTCACTTTAATAACCCCCCTGAATATAACCTCGCTATTGTTATTTTACTGCTGCTCTTTATTTACTTGTTACTTTTATCTTATTCTTATCCATATTTTTTTTTAAACTGCATTGTTGGTTAGGGGCTCGTAAGTAAGCATTTCACTATAAGTTCTACACCTGTTCTATTCGGCGCATGTGACTAATACAATTTGATTTGAAAGAGTCACCAGCCACCACTGACACATGAACATATGGTATATACTTATTGCATATGGTATCTGCAATTTAGTTCAACTGCAGGGGAGAGATATTATGCAGGTAGATTAGTTGAGATTAACACCAGTCATCTTGATAAAACCAACCAGATTTACAGGTTAAATGGAAGGAGGAATTTGTCTGATCATACAATATTTCACTTCACAGTATTATTTGGGTGTGTGTCACTTCACTCTTAATATCCTGTTAGTCAATTTTGTACGACCACAGTGCATGGTTTGATGTAACACTACATAGGTTATGATGTAACATCCTGTCATCAGCTTCTGGACAACATAGGACAAAACAGGTTAGACAGTGTCATGGGACTGTTCACATTAGTGGCTTTAACATCCCATGTAGAGGTATTAGTGCAATGAATCCTCCAGAGAGAGAAGATCATGCTGTATCTCTTTCACAAGCATCCAAAGACTGTTATTGGAAGGAATGTCCAGCCATGTAATGTGGTTGAGTAATTTCACTGAGGGGGAACTGCAGACGCTGCACCCAGGGATGTGGAGCTGGGGTGGAGTGAGAGGGTACATGGATAATTTGGAAGCCACTTCTGGACGTGTTCCTGCACACCCTCCTCTGCTGTGTAGAGAGAGAGAGAGGGAGGTGTGGCGCTGGCAAACTATGATTCAGCAGAGTAGTGTTGGGGTTCTCATCACGTTGAATGAACAGGGCTCCCTCCTGTGGACAACTTCAGAAACTACAGGTACAGTAAAAGTAAAGTTACAGGAGAAATCCTCTCCTCTACCTGTTATAAAATAAAAACAAATGTTTGCATTAATTTAGATTTATTATTCAGTATGCATTTGAACATTTCTTTAAATTGAAATGACATCCCATACCATCCTGTCTCCATAGGGCATCTTAAGGAAGATGCAAATAAAACAAACCTTTCCAATCAAGGAATTATTCTTTATATTCATCCGTGCAAAATAGCAAAACCCAAGCTAATAAGAAAGGACAGTACAGTTCATTATTCATGTCCGTAATTAGAATTTTCCATTAGGATTTCTTCCCTCCTTTTTGTTCAGTGATAAAAAAAAGGCTTTAAAAAAAGCCAGTGGTAAAGCAAAACAAATAAATAAAACTAAATTGGCAACAAACAAAAAACATTCAGTGCACATTTGAATGGATTTAGGAAGGACATCTCTCAGGCGAAAAGAGTCCCAAGTTTTGCAGCAGAAAAACATAAATATGTATATAATAAATCATTTCTGAGTATTAACATGTCTATATAGTTATTACTAAGATTAGACTGAATTATTCTGTGACCATTTGAGGGCAGGGGTGTCAACTCAATCTATGGAGGGCCTAGTTTCTGCAGGTTTTTGGTTCTTCCTTTCAATTAAGACCTAGACAACCAAGTGAAGGGAGTTCTTTACTAATTAGTGACCTTAATTCATCAAGTAAAAGGAAGGAGCGAAAACCAACAGACACTTGGCCTTCGTGGAATGAGTTTGACACTTGTTGGTTAGGGAGTACACAGGACCCCATGCAAGCATTAGGCAAGTAGGGAGAGGCGAGGGGTTGCTATACTAAAAAGGTCCATTGGCAGTCTCCCCTCCAACATTTTTAAACGGTTAAATTCAGGTTAAAAAGGCATTGTTATCCTCTGCTTGAAACAAGCAGCATACAGTAGTAGCAAGCATGGTGGAAACCATTGACACACACCTCTCCTCTACACATGTTCACCTCCCTACTTCAAAATCCAATAATGTACACTGAACAAAAATATAAACTGCAACATGTAAAGTGTTGGTCCCATGTTTCATGAGCTGAAATAAAATATCACAGACATTCTTAATACGCACAAAAAGCTTCTCAAATTTTGTGCAAAAAAATTGGTTTAAAATCTTTTAGTGAGCATTTCTCCTTTGCCAAGATAATCCATCCACCTGACAGGTGTGGCATATCAAGTAGCTGATTAAAAAGCATGATCATTACACAGGTGCACCTTGTGCTGGGGACAATAAAAGGCCAGTTTTATTACGAAACACAATGCCACAGATGTCTCACGTTTTGAGGGAGTGTGCAATTGGCATGCTGACTGCAGGAATGTCCACCAGAGCGGTTGCCAGAGAATTTAAAATGTTCATTTCTGTACCATAAGCCGACACCAATGTTGTTTTTGTGAATTTGGCAGTACGTCCAACCGGCCTCACAACCGCAGACCACACCAGTCAAGGACCTGAACATCTGGCTTCTTCATCTGCGGGACCGTCTGAAACCAGACACCCTGACAGCTGGTGAAACTGAGGAGTATTTCTGTTTGTAATAAAGTCCTTTTGTGGGGAAGAACTTATTCTAATTGGCTGGTCTTGGCCCCCCAGTGGGTGGACCTATGCCCTCCCAGGCTGCTCCCCTGCCCAGTAATTTGAAATCCATAGATTAGGGCCTAATGAATTTCAATTGACAGATTTCCATATGAACTAACTCCCTTACACTTTTGAAATTGTTGCATATTGTCTTTATATTTTTTGTTCAGTATACATCAGTCTTTCTACCGTTTGTGCGCAGCAGTGTTTTTGTACCTCTCATTTCTTTAGCAGTCTTTTACATCTCTCTCTCCATTCAACATCAATACTACTACTAGCAAATAAATCGTAATGACACACACACACACACCTCTCTCCAACTTCCATCCACGTAATACCCATGTGTGTCTGAACAGAGAACAGTGTACCATCAATGAGAACCTCTCCTGATTATGGACAGACAGGACATGCAGACAGACAGTCTGAATAGGGCCAAAGCATTGGAGCTGAAAGCTTTAAAGAGACCAGGTGTTTAACTTCAACCAAGTACTAATGTGTTCCCTGTGGTATGAGGGACACCCTTTAGTCATCCCAATAAAAGTATTTCAGCTTTGGCAGGAGTGGAGTGGTGGGAGGGAAACAGAGTGGTGGGGTCCCAGTCGAGTCCATCTTCAGATTGGAGAGGGTCCATTCATGGTCCAAGTCACACTGGGCACCAGTGGTCCAAGGGCTTCCGGGTTAAGGGTCAGGGGTTAGAGTGGGGCTCTCCATCACTGTTCCTGGAGAGCTCTCCTGTAGGTTTTCAACCCTTGATGTAACTAACCTGATTTATTTGATAAACCAGCTCATTATTAGAATCAAGCGTTTGTAGATTAGGGTTGAGGAAAAAAAATAAGTATTTAAGCTACAGTAGCTGCAGAAATTGCCCGACATCCAACTCTCATCTTCCACCACCTCTTAGTTTTTGGACCCAGAGCCTGTCTCTTTTTCATTTTTCCTCTCCTGTCAGCAGTCGGAGAGCTCGGAGTAGGTGTTGGAGTCACCTTCTGTTTTCCTCCGCTGGCGGACTGACTTCTCCTCATCCTAGAGGAACAACACACAGACAGTCACTACTAACAGCAGGGTGTGTGTGTGTGTGTGAGTGAGAGTCTGATGTCTGTGTGTTACACGTACTGCCTGGAAGACTCCGTTCTGGCCCCACTCTCCGGGGGAGAGGTCATCGAGTTCCTGTTCCCCCTCTTCCTCCTCCTCCTCCTCCTCCTCTTCCTCCTCCTCTTCTTCTCTCACCGTGTCCATCCCGTCCTCCTCATACTCCGTCAGGCAGTCCGACTCATCCCCCGCTGTGGGACACACAGACACAGTTATGCACTATGAAAGAGACCAGCCATACGGTAGCACAAGCAACAAGACTGAAGATTGCCATGTGATGCACTACATGACCAAAAGTATGTGGACACCTGCTCGTCAAAGATCTCATTCAAAAATCATGGGCATTGATATGGATGTGTCCCCCCTTTACTGCTATAAAAGTCTCCACTATTCTGGGAAGGCTTTCCACTAGATGTTGGAACGTTGCTGTGGGGATTTGCTTCCATTCAGCCACAAGAACATTAGTGAGGTCGGGCACTGACGTTGGGCGATTAGGCCTGGCTCGCAGTCGGCATTCCAATTCATCCCAAAGGTGTTCGATGGGGTTGAGGTCAGGGCTCTGTGCAGGCCAGTCAAGTTCTTCCACACTGATCTCGACAAATCATTTCTGCACGGGGGCTTTGTCATGCATAAACAGGAAAGGGTCTTCCCCAGACTGTTGCCTCAAAATTGGAGGCGCAGAATCGTCTAGAACGTCATTGTATGCTGTAGCATTAAGATTTCTCTTCTCTGGAACTAAAACAGGAGGCTATAAAACAGCCCAGACCATTACTCCTCCTCAACCAAACTTTACAGTTGACACTATGCATTTGGGCAGGTAGCATTCTCCTGGCATACGCAAAAACCAAATTCGTCCGTCAGACTGCCAGATGGTGACGCGTGATTCATCACTCCAGAGAACGCCTTTCCACCACTCCAGCCGACGCTTGGCATTGTTCATGGTGATTTTATGCTTGTGTGCGGCTGCTCGGCCATGGAAACCCATTTCATGAAACTCCCGACGAACAGTTCTTGTGCTGATGTTGCTTCCGGAGGCAGTTTAGAACTTGTCGTGAGTGTTGCAACTGAGGACAGACGATATTTCCGTGCTTCAGCCCTCGGCGGTCCCGTTCTGTGTGATTGTGTGGCCTACCACCTCGCGGCTGAACCGTTGTTGCGCTTAGATGTTTCCACTTCACAATAACAGCACTTACAGTTGACCGGGGCAGCTCTAGCAGGGCAGAAATTTGACGAACTGACTTGTTGGAAAGGTGGTATCCTATGACCGTGCCACGTTGAAAGTCACTGAGCTCTTCAGTAAGGACATTTTACTGCCAATGTTGGTCTGGAGACTTTATACACCTGTCAGCAACGGGTCTGGCTGAAATAGCCGAATCCACTAATTTGAAGAGGTGTCCACATACTTTTGTATATATAGTGTCTCTCTCCATGTATATTCTATCGTAAAGGAGCTACAATTTAAGTAAAGATACATTCAATATTTTTTTAAAGGTGACCAGGGCCTGTATTCACAAATAGTCTCAGAGTAGGAGTGCTGATCTAGGATCTTTCCAAATAAATCTTATTCATTATGATCTGAAAGGCAAACCTGATTCTAGATCAGCAATCCTAATCTGACAGGCTTCATGGACACTGGCTCTGGAGCAGTGATTATTATTTGATTGCAGGACACTTGGAAGAGTCAGGACACGGTAAATAGGGAAACAGAGAGGAAGGGGAAACGCTCAAACCCTTATCGACGTTGCTCGTAGGGTTACTGCTCGACCAGACTTCGGTACATTTTCCACTTTATAACAGCCTCTTACCCTCAGCAGCATCAGCGTCGGGATCGACGTAGGTCTGGACCGGCTCAATCCTGGACACGATCTCAGCCAGGTCAGTGAAGTCTGACCCTGGACACGTATAGGACTGGAATACAAACAAGACAATGTCATTAGGGTACGAGAATGTTAGAATTCGTGTAAAATGTACCAACGAACACAGCTTAAAACAAGAGATTGTCATGGGAATGTTATAATAACGCTAGGTAAATATTATGTTAGGAGAAGGTCATAATGTAAAGACTGTTATAATAACGTTAGGTAAATATTATGTTAGGAGAATGTCATAATGTAAAGACTGTTATAATAACGTTAGGTAAATATTATGTTAGGAGAATGTCATAATGTAAAGACTGTTATAATAACGTTAGGTAAATGTTATGTTAGGAGAAGGTCATAATGTAAAGACTGTTATAATAACGTTAGGTAAATGTTATGTTAGGAGAATGTCATAATGTAAAGACTGTTATAATAACGTTAGGTAAATATTATGTTAGGAGAATGTCATAATGTAAAGACGGTTATAATAACGTTAGGTAAATATTATGTTAGGAGAATGTCATAATGTAAAGACTGTTATAATAACGTTAGGTAAATATTATGTTAGGAGAATGTCATAATGTAAAGACTGTTATAATAACGTTAGGTAAATATTATGTTAGGAGAATGTCATAATGTAAAGACTGTTATAATAACGTTAGGTAAATGTTATGTTAGGAGAATGTCATAATGTAAAGACTGTTATAATAACGTTAGGTAAATGTTATGTTAGGAGAATGTCATAATGTTAGACGGTTATAATAACGTTAGGTAAATGTTATGTTAGGAGAAGGTCATAATGTAAAGACTGTTATAATAACGTTAGGTAAATGTTATGTTAGGAGAATGTCATAATGTAAAGACTGTTATAATAACGTTAGGTAAATGTTATGTTAGGAGAATGTCATAATGTAAAGACTGTTATAATAACGTTAGGTAAATATTATGTTAGGAGAATGTCATAATGTAAAGACTGTTATAATAACGTTAGGTAAATATTATGTTAGGAGAATGTCATAATGTAAAGACTGTTATAATAACGTTAGGTAAATGTTATGTTAGGAGAATGTCATAATGTAAAGACTGTTATAATAACGTTAGGTAAATGTTATGTTAGGAGAATGTCATAATGTTAGACGGTTATAATAACGTTAGGTAAATGTTATGTTAGGAGAATGTCATAATGTAAAGACTGTTATAATAACGTTAGGTAAATATTATGTTAGGAGAATGTCATAATGTAAAGACTGTTATAATAACGTTAGGTAAATGTTATGTTAGGAGAATGTCATAATGTAAAGACTGTTATAATAACGTTAGGTAAATATTATGTTAGGAGAATGTCATAATGTAAAGACTGTTATAATAACGTTAGGTAAATATTATGTTAGGAGAATGCCATAATGTAAAGACTGTTATAATAACGTTAGGTAAATATTATGTTAGGAGAATGCCATAATGTAAAGACTGTTATAATAACGTTAGGTAAATATTATGTTAGGAGAATGTCATAATGTAAAGACTGTTATAATAACGTTAGGTAAATGTTATGTTGGGAGAATGTCATAATGTAAAGACTGTTATAATAACGTTAGGTAAATATTATGTTAGGAGAATGTCATAATGTAAAGACTGTTATAATAACGTTAGGTAAATATTATGTTAGGAAAATGCCATAATGTAAAGACTGTTATAATAACGTTAGGTAAATATTATGTTAGGAGAAGGTCATAATGTAAAGACTGTTATAATAACGTTAGGTAAATATTATGTTAGGAGAATGCCATAATGTAAAGACTGTTATAATAACGTTAGGTAAATATTATGTTAGGAGAATGCCATAATGTAAAGACTGTTATAATAACGTTAGGTAAATATTATGTTAGGAGAATGTCATAATGTAAAGACTGTTATAATAACGTTAGGTAAATGTTATGTTAGGAGAATGCCATAATGTAAAGACTGTTATAATAACGTTAGGTAAATATTATGTTAGGAGAATGTCATAATGTAAAGACTGTTATAATAACGTTAGGTAAATATTATGTTAGGAGAATGCCATAATGTAAAGACTGTTATAATAACGTTAGGTAAATATTATGTTAGGAGAATGCCATAATGTAAAGACTGTTATAATAACGTTAGGTAAATATTATGTTAGGAGAATGTCATAATGTAAAGACTGTTATAATAACGTTAGGTAAATATTATGTTAGGAGAATGTCATAATGTAAAGACTGTTATAATAACGTTAGGTAAATATTATGTTAGGAGAATGTCATAATGTAAAGACTGTTATAATAACGTTAGGTAAATATTATGTTAGGAGAATGCCATAATGTAAAGACTGTTATAATAACGTTAGGTAAATATTATGTTAGGAGAATGTCATAATGTAAAGACTGTTATAATAACGTTAGGTAAATGTTATGTTGGGAGAATGTCATAATGTAAAGACTGTTATAATAACGTTAGGTAAATATTATGTTAGGAGAATGTCATAATGTAAAGACTGTTATAATAACGTTAGGTAAATATTATGTTAGGAGAATGCCATAATGTAAAGACTGTTATAATAACGTTAGGTAAATATTATGTTAGGAGAAGGTCATAATGTAAAGACTGTTATAATAACGTTAGGTAAATATTATGTTAGGAGAATGCCATAATGTAAAGACTGTTATAATAACGTTAGGTAAATATTATGTTAGGAGAATGCCATAATGTAAAGACTGTTATAATAACGTTAGGTAAATATTATGTTAGGAGAATGTCATAATGTAAAGACTGTTATAATAACGTTAGGTAAATGTTATGTTAGGAGAATGCCATAATGTAAAGACTGTTATAATAACGTTAGGTAAATATTATGTTAGGAGAATGTCATAATGTAAAGACTGTTATAATAACGTTAGGTAAATATTATGTTAGGAGAATGCCATAATGTAAAGACTGTTATAATAACGTTAGGTAAATATTATGTTAGGAGAATGCCATAATGTAAAGACTGTTATAATAACGTTAGGTAAATATTATGTTAGGAGAATGTCATAATGTAAAGACTGTTATAATAACGTTAGGTAAATGTTATGTTAGGAGAATGCCATAATGTAAAGACTGTTATAATAACGTTAGGTAAATGTTATGTTAGGAGAATGTCATAATGTAAAGACTGTTATAATAACGTTAGGTAAATATTATGTTAGGAGAATGTCATAATGTAAAGACTGTTATAATAACGTTAGGTAAATATTATGTTAGGAGAATGTCATAATGTAAAGACTGTTATAATAACGTTAGGTAAATATTATGTTAGGAGAATGTCATAATGTAAAGACTGTTATAATAACGTTAGGTAAATATTATGTTAGGAGAATGTCATAATGTAAAGACTGTTATAATAACGTTAGGTAAATATTATGTTAGGAGAATGTCATAATGTAAAGACTGTTATAATAACGTTAGGTAAATGTTATGTTAGGAGAAGGTCATAATGTAAAGACTGTTATAATAACGTTAGGTAAATGTTATGTTAGGAGAATGTCATAATGTAAAGACTGTTATAATAACGTTAGGTAAATATTATGTTAGGAGAATGTCATAATGTAAAGACTGTTATAATAACTTTAGGTAAATATTATGTTAGGAGAAGGTCATAATGTAAAGACTGTTATAATAACGTTAGGTAAATATTATGTTAGGAGAATGTCATAATGTAAAGACTGTTATAATAACGTTAGGTAAATATTATGTTAGGAGAATGTCATAATGTAAAGACTGTTATAATAACGTTAGGTAAATATTATGTTAGGAGAATGTCATAATGTAAAGACTGTTATAATAACGTTAGGTAAATATTATGTTAGGAGAATGTCATAATGTAAAGACTGTTATAATAACGTTAGGTAAATATTATGTTAGGAGAATGTCATAATGTAAAGACTGTTATAATAACGTTAGGTAAATGTTATGTTGGGAGAAGGTCATAATGTAAAGACTGTTATAATAACGTTAGGTAAATATTATGTTAGGAGAAGGTCATAATGTAAAGACTGTTATAATAACGTTAGGTAAATGTTATGTTAGGAGAATGTCATAATGTAAAGACTGTTATAATAACGTTAGGTAAATGTTATGTTAGGAGAAGGTCATAATGTAAAGACTGTTATAATAACGTTAGGTAAATATTATGTTAGGAGAATGTCATAATGTAAAGACTGTTATAATAACGTTAGGTAAATATTATGTTAGGAGAATGTCATAATGTAAAGACTGTTATAATAACGTTAGGTAAATATTATGTTAGGAGAATGTCATAATGTAAAGACTGTTATAATAACGTTAGGTAAATATTATGTTAGGAGAATGTCATAATGTAAAGACTGTTATAATAACGTTAGGTAAATATTATGTTAGGAGAATGTCATAATGTAAAGACTGTTATAATAACGTTAGGTAAATGTTATGTTAGGAGAATGTCATAATGTAAAGACTGTTATAATAACGTTAGGTAAATATTATGTTAGGAGAATGTCATAATGTAAAGACTGTTATAATAACGTTAGGTAAATGTTATGTTAGGAGAATGTCATAATGTAAAGACTGTTATAATAACGTTAGGTAAATGTTATGTTAGGAGAATGTCATAATGTAAAGACTGTTATAATAACGTTAGGTAAATATTATGTTAGGAGAATGTCATAATGTAAAGACTGTTATAATAACGTTAGGTAAATGTTATGTTAGGAGAATGTCATAATGTAAAGACTGTTATAATAACGTTAGGTAAATATTATGTTAGGAGAATGTCATAATGTAAAGACTGTTATAATAACGTTAGGTAAATATTATGTTAGGAGAATGTCATAATGTAAAGACTGTTATAATAACGTTAGGTAAATATTATGTTAGGAGAATGTCATAATGTAAAGACTGTTATAATAACGTTAGGTAAATGTTATGTTAGGAGAATGTCATAATGTAAAGACTGTTATAATAACGTTAGGTAAATATTATGTTAGGAGAATGTCATAATGTAAAGACTGTTATAATAACGTTATAGAAATGTAACTATGTGTTAATGTAAAGTGGAGCAGCTGTGAGATGGTGAATGTAAAGTCTGTGACGTGTGTGTGTGTGTGTGTGTGTGACTCACGTCCGTCTTGGTCTTGCTGTCGTTGTAGTCTGCCGAGCGGTGGTCCTTGAGCATGTTGTCGATGATGTCACCACGGGCCCAGCCGGTGAAGAGCAGCTTGCCGTGCTGGTAGCCCACATCCTGACAGAGAGGACAGGTTAGCCTGGGGTAACAGACCATGTGGTACACTAATAATATAATAATAATAATAAATGCCATTTAGCTGACGCTTTTATCCAAAGCGACTTACAGTCATGTGTGCATACATTCTACGTATGGGTGGTCCCGGGAATCGAACCCACTACCCTGGCGTTACAAGCGCCATGCTCTACCAACTGAGCCACAGAAGGACCACTAACAAGCTACTGTAGCAATAGAGTCTGGTGGAGACCACGCTACAAAGATGGTCTTTTACCGTGTGATTTGTTAGCTATGAACAGGAGACTGTATTTTACCAAACTTCATGTCAGCTGTTATCTAACATTTTATTTTCTCTAACAATTACATTCAAAAAAAGAGATCATGAATGTAAAATGCATTTTGAACATATCCCAGAGCCTGCATAAGGAGACGAGACAGAGGTGTTGAGAAGGAATTGTGGAACTCACGTAGATCTCGTCAAACTTGCCGAAGTCCATTGTCTTGAAGCGGTCGATGGGTGGTCTGATGTACTCGCAGTAGGCACTCTTCTTAACCACTTCCAGCTGACGTACACACGACACATAGGCCAGCCTGGACTGGATCTCTGCCATGTCTGGAACCTGGGTGGGTATAGACGATAGGGTGTGAGAATGTGTGAGTGTGCATGGAAGTGTGCGCGTGTCGTTGTATGGAGTCATTTGCAATGATCATCATACCTTCACTTTCTCTGCCCAGGGGTTGATCCGTTTCCACAGCAACCACCAGCCCGACAGGCTGTCGCCGTAGTTACAGAGGTCCGTCTCGTCCTGGCTTCCTACGTCGATGGCGATGACAGTCTTGGCGCCCATGTTCCTCGCGATGTCCGCTGTGGGACGTCACGTTGTGACACACACACACGAGCCGGCAGCAGGGACGATAAGGAAAACCCAGTCTGGGGTTATTGTGGTTATCTCCTAATAGGAACGTTGTCCTTCATATACTTTATCACCATATTCAAACTCACTCCACCAGAAACAGACATCCCAATTGGCTGGATTATCATCAACTGGATAATCACATCAAACTTAATTTCATTTCCAGTTGTATACAGTGCATCTACTCATGTCACCCTACTGCACCTCAACATTCTTTCTGATGGTCCCAATGTTTGGGTGAATTCTTATCTCCACGTTTGGTTCACTCCTGCATGGTTGATAATGCAGCCTTGGTGTGTGTTTATGGTGCGAGTCCCAGACAGGGTTTGAGACAAAGTAACCCCGTGAAGGGTGCAGGTCTCACCAGTACACTCCACAGTGTTGACCCAATGTGTTCAAGGAACTGGCAGGCAGCATAGCGGTTTAGAGTGTTGGTCTAGTAAACCAAAGGTCGCCGGTTCGAATCCCCGAGACGAATAAAAATCAGTCAATGTGTCCTTGAGCAAGGCACTTAACCCTCATTTCTTCTGTAAGTTGCTCTGGATAACAGCGTTAGCCACGCCTACATTTTGAAGAGTAAACGTATCATTAGCGTTAGTTCTATGGGTACTAGCTATCTAAATCCATCATAAACACTAGATGGTGGCTATGGCATTGCGCCTCTTCTGCCTTTTAGAATGTGAGACTAGTCATTGCTTTATCCCGATAGACACTGGGTCCAACTCTGTGGGTGTGTCCACCCAAATCATCAAATAATCACACATATTGTAGACGTCGAAGCCACCCAACCATGTGGCACAAACCACAAGGAGATTCCACATCTAAATAAACCTAAAATCACCCAAAATAGAGAAGGATGATGTTCAACTTCATCAGGTTTGTGAAACATGGTTTTGTGTTTCATTATTTTTCTTCTGTACGCTACAATGCAGACTTCCAAGAGGAGATAACAGTAGCATAGAGAGAAGAGAGACATTTGAGTAGCATGCAGAATTTTCTTCTTCTTTTTTTCTCCCCAAGTTGTCTTTTTTCCCAAGCTGGAATGCAACAGGCAATCAATACATCCATTTGGTAGAACTCCCAAATTGGTAACATCCTATTGAATACCAGTTTGTTGAGGGACATGATACTGCGTTTCGTATTCAAACTGGAAGGGAATGTACTGTCAGAGCCGACTGGTGTCTAGTAAGTCACTGATTTAGAAGCATGGGCTTTTATTGTGCTTTATGGAATTGAGAACGCCAACTATATATCGTTTGTAAGTTGCCTAAATCACAACTCTATCAACACCCCAATAATTTGAGGAATTACGGCAGGCCCCGCCCCTTTAGATGTTCTCAGCCAGTAAGACACCAGGAAGCCTGACTAACAGACACATAGCATTCTGAAACTCTGTTGATTTAGTGCTGATTTAAAAAGCTTGTGGATACTGGACAATGGGATACTTTGTACCGCCAGTGTCCACCATCACTAACACACTTGACGCTCTGTGTTGTATTTTCTGCCATCTGATAGGAAAGATTTATCCTGGGCTGAAAGCTTGTTACAGAACCATTTCAAATACACTACGGGGTTCACGTACATATTTGTTTCCCCCCTCAGTCAATTGCCTCTATGGCTATATTATATTTTGAAAAGATTGTTGGCAAATTAAATGTGAACATTTTGACAATGGAAATGACTTGAACGCTCATTCCCACTGCTCAGATGGTAGAAAAAGCCACTGAATTGGGTCAAACTGTCCTCTTCACCATCGTCAATGACAGCCCGACCCATGGATGATCTCGCAACACCCCCCCAGCCCCCCCAACTAAAATAACTCTGACAATGTCCTACCACCCATTCCCCCTTCCCTCCTCCCTCTTTCCTATTCTCCTCCTCATCATCATCATCATCTACTTGCCTGGCAGGTTGTTGATGTAGCCCCCGTCCATAAGCAAGTTGCCATCTTTGGGGTCGCAGAGGGGCGGCAGGTACCCTGAGAGGGTCATGCTCGCCCTCACATAGCGCCACAGTGACCCTGTGAGCCACACCCAGGGGGAGGGAGGGGATAACATCTCAATAATGTTGGCGTAACTTCTCAGATCAGTCATGCGTTTTGGCAGCAGACCACGGCCCCAAACCAAAGGGATGCAATCCCAATTGGTTAACCCAGAGGTGGGTAACCGCCAAAGGGTTAGCCACGGGATGTGAATGTGGTGCTGCTCAACCTCTCAAATTGCTTCTGCATCCCCTGAAACACCTTGCCATGCACAGAGACCTGTGTGTGTGTGTGTGTGTGTGTGTGTGTGTGTGTGTGTGTGTGTGTGTGTGTGTGTGTGTGTGTGTGTGTGTGTGTGTGTGTGTGTGTGTGTATCAGGTCTAGGCACAGGGGTATGGGTGCAGCCACAGAGTATCAAGGGTTGGTTGGATCTCCAGACTCTGTCCCCAACCACAACCTTATGCTCCCTGTGAGTTAACCCTTGTGATCGAGCCAAAGTGAAGCTTTTGCTTTTAGAACCATTTATAAAAAGTGGTGTGTTTTACAGCACTTGGTGAAAACATACAAAAAGGGGGAAGAAAACAAAAATACAGGTATGAGGAACCTTTTAAACCTCTCCTTCAGTTCCCCGTCTCCCCAACTAGACACAAGGAGCACTGGAGGTTGGTAGTCTGGTCACAGCATTTGGAGATCTCTCAGACACTAGTGAACATGTTAGGGGCAACCAGCCAGCCCTGCCCAGAGCTGTGGTCCTGTAATACCACTCCGGACCAGCAGAGGGCAGGGGGAGGCTGGGCGCTGCATGGATTGGAAGGAGAAGGAGCACCAGCGGAAGAGAAGGATGCCGCTGTGTGTGGAGTTTGAAGGGGACATACGAGACTGAAGAATTTCAGTGTGGAATCATTGAACTGAACTAGTTCTGGACTAAGAAGTACTAACAAAACGCACAGTCACCATTTTCAGCCCACATTTAATTTGAGGCTTCAGTCAAGCCCTTCACTGACAAGAGTGATGGAACTGTATGTTCGTCTACGGGCATCGGTAGGATCCAGAACACTTTTGGCATCTCGCTAGAAAAGGCTAAAGGGAAACGGGTAGCATCAGCAACACTGTCATCAATATATATGTAAAGAGTAGATATATAGATGTGTACAGTACACAGACACATGCACATACATGGACAGGGGGAGGTGTAGCTGCTGGGGGAGGGGGGGTACAAATGGTTGACAGAAGCCATTCATAAGCACTGCTCGGTATGACGACATGGGATCAAGCTATGGACGAACGGACAGACAAATGGACACAGAAAAAACTGCTACTGACCACATAAACAAAACAAAAACATGAAATAGCCTATACGGTGATCTTCTCTGACCTCAACACAAAACCTTTATTTCCCGACACCATAGGATCAGCTTCAAAACCCTGAAGAGAACGCTACATGTTGTGCTCCTATAGCTAGGTCGATACGCAAAAAAAGCTATAACCTATGGACCTACACTGACAAACGAGTGACTGAGGCCCAAGCTTTAGAACGTGGGAAACGACAAGCAGCAAGCTGCGTGGAAAGGCCTCAGGGAAAAGCCTGTGTAACATGCTCAGGACGAAGCAGGCGAGTGAGTGTACACTTGGTGTGTAGTATACCAGCCAAGTGCAGGAGAACTCGGGAGATGAAGTGGAGCAGCATGGAGAACCAAAAACAGGGAGGGGGCGGGGCACCAAAAGCAGGACCATCATGCACCTCTCTGTCTGACCCATGGATATGTACCTGCATGAGCAGAGCCTCACTGCCAATCCGGAGGCATGGGGAGGGGCTTACTGACACTGGGAGGGCGGGACAAAGCCAATTCGGAACTGTCGTGTGTATGAGTGTGAACTATTGAAGCCAAATTGAATAGAGAAGTATTGGTGTTAAGAATGGGTGGTTCTGGGTGTAGAGGAGCGAAACATTGCATCCCCTCCACGCACACACCGAAATATACACTGTATTATTAGCCTAGCTTTCCTTCCAAACCATGGGTTCCCAATGTCCGACTGGTCAGGTGGGGTTAAGGTGAGACGGAACATGAGGGGGAGGGAGTGGTTGATTGTCGGTTGTTTCAAGGAGCTTAAGGTAGAAGTTGCCCCTAACCCCAGGTCTGGGATCAGATGACATAACCCCAATCCTAACATCAACCATCAGGTGGGTGAAAATAATATGATCCTGTATCAGTGGTCAGGAGCAACTTCGACCACTCCTTTTTGGGGTTGAGACGGATCGGGGTTTGAACTTTGAACTCTGACCTGGGACATTGTTAACATAGCAACCATCCACAAGCAGGTGGCCATCCTTGGGGTCGCAGAGGGGAGGTAAATAGGGGGTGTAGGAGGCACTCGCTCTAACATAGCGCCACAGCGAGCCTGTCAGAATGGAAGATGGAGAGGGGACATCAAACATGGACAAATAGCCCCACGTCACACACAAACAGAGAGAGAGAAAGAGAGACAAGGAGTGAGACAAAGGAGAGAGGAGAGACTAGGGTTCCACATTGTCAGAAACGTTCCCAAAGTTCCCGTATTTGTTGGGGAGATTCCAGTTGAAGAATTCTCAATTGATTCTGGGAATCCTCCAACCGGGATTTCTGAAAAACCTGACAACTTTGGAAAGTTTCCGTCATTTTGTAAAACCTAGGAGCAAGACAGAGCTAGAGATGGCCAGATATAGAGAGAGAGAGTGAGGGACAGAAAAGAGCAGGAGACAAAAGGGGCAAAACATGTCCAGAACGCTCCATGTATACAATCTAAAAACGTAAAACGACCTGAAATTGTATCTGACGTATACAATATAAAACCCTCAGTGAACATGGCCAGGTAACATAACACAATGTTTCTAGAAGTAAATAACCAGAGAGGCCAGTCCTAGAAGTAAATACCCAGAGGCCAGTCCTAGAAGTAAATAACCAGAGAGGCCAGTCCTAGAAGTAAATACCCAGAGGCCAGTCCTAGAAGTAAATACCCAGAGGCCAGTCCTAGAAGTAAATACCCAGAGGCCAGTCCTAGAAGTAAATACCCAGAGGCCAGTCCTAGAAGTAAATACCCAGAGGCCAGTCCTAGAAGTAAATACCCAGAGGCCAGTCCTAGAAGTAAATAACCAGAGAGGCCAGTCCTAGAAGTAAATACCCAGAGGCCAGTCCTAGAAGTAAATAACCAGAGAGGCCAGTCCTAGAAGTAAATAACCAGAGAGGCCAGTCCTAGAAGTAAATAACCAGAGAGGCCAGTTCTAGAAGTAAATACCCAAAGGCCAGTCCTAGAAGTAAGTAACCAGAGAGGCCAGTTCTAGAAGTAAATACCCAAAGGCCAGTCCTAGAAGTAAATAACCAGAGAGGCCAGTCCTAGAAGTAAATACCCAGAGGCCAGTCCTAGAAGTAAATAACCAGAGAGGCCAGTTCTAGAAGTAAATACCCAAAGGCCAGTCCTAGAAGTAAGTAACCAGAGAGGCCAGTCCTAGAAGTAAATACCCAAAGGCCAGTCCTAGAAGTAAGTAACCAGAGAGGCCAGTTCTAGAAGTAAATACCCAAAGGCCAGTCCTAGAAGTAAGTAACCAGAGAGGCCAGTTCTAGAAGTAAATAACCAGAGAGGCCAGTTCTAGAAGTAAGTAACCAGAGAGGCCAGTTCTAGAAGTAAGTAACCAGAGAGGCCAGTTCTAGAAGTAAGTAACCAGAGAGGCCAGTTCTAGAAGTAAATAACCAGAGAGGCCAGTTCTAGAAGTAAATAACCATAGAGGCCAGTTCTAGAAGTAAATAACCAGAGAGGCCAGTTCTAGAAGTAAATAACCAGAGAGGCCAGTTCTAGAAGTAAATAACCAGAGAGGCCAGTTCTAGAAGTAAATAACCAGAGAGGCCAGTTCTAGAAGTAAATAACCAGAGAGGCCAGTTCTAGAAGTAAATAACCAGAGAGGCCAGTCCTAGAAGTAAATAACCAGAGAGGCCAGTCCTAGAAGTAAATAACCAGAGAGGCCAGTCCTAGAAGTAAATAACCAGAGAGGCCAGTCCTAGAAGTAAATAACCAGAGAGGCCAGTCCTAGAAGTAAATACCCAAAGGCCAGTCCTAGAAGTAAGTAACCAGAGAGGCCAGTTCTAGAAGTAAATACCCAAAGGCCAGTCCTAGAAGTAAGTAACCAGAGAGGCCAGTTCTAGAAGTAAATACCCAAAGGCCAGTCCTAGAAGTAAGTAACCAGAGAGGCCAGTTCTAGAAGTAAATAACCAGAGAGGCCAGTTCTAGAAGTAAGTAACCAGAGAGGCCAGTTCTAGAAGTAAATAACCAGAGAGGCCAGTTCTAGAAGTAAATAACCAGAGAGGCCAGTTCTAGAAGTAAATAACCAGAGAGGCCAGTTCTAGAAGTAAATAACCAGAGAGGCCAGTTCTAGAAGTAAATAACCAGAGAGGCCAGTTCTAGAAGTAAATAACCAGAGAGGCCAGTTCTAGAAGTAAATAACCAGAGAGGCCAGTTCTAGAAGTAAATAACCAGAGAGGCCAGTTCTAGAAGTAAATAACCAGAGAGGCCAGTTCTAGAAGTAAATAACCAAAGGCCAGTCCTAGAAGTAAATAACCAGAGGCCAGTCCTAGAAGTAAATACCCAGAGGCCAGTCCTAGAAGTAAATAACCAGAGAGGCCAGTTCTAGAAGTAAATACCCAAAGGCCAGTCCTAGAAGTAAGTAACCAGAGAGGCCAGTCCTAGAAGTAAATACCCAAAGGCCAGTCCTAGAAGTAAGTAACCAGAGAGGCCAGTTCTAGAAGTAAATACCCAAAGGCCAGTCCTAGAAGTAAGTAACCAGAGAGGCCAGTTCTAGAAGTAAATAACCAGAGAGGCCAGTTCTAGAAGTAAGTAACCAGAGAGGCCAGTTCTAGAAGTAAGTAACCAGAGAGGCCAGTTCTAGAAGTAAGTAACCAGAGAGGCCAGTCCTAGAAGTAAATAACCAGAGAGGCCAGTCCTAGAAGTAAATACCCAAAGGCCAGTCCTAGAAGTAAGTAACCAGAGAGGCCAGTTCTAGAAGTAAATACCCAAAGGCCAGTCCTAGAAGTAAGTAACCAGAGAGGCCAGTTCTAGAAGTAAATACCCAAAGGCCAGTCCTAGAAGTAAGTAACCAGAGAGGCCAGTTCTAGAAGTAAATAACCAGAGAGGCCAGTTCTAGAAGTAAGTAACCAGAGAGGCCAGTTCTAGAAGTAAATAACCAGAGAGGCCAGTTCTAGAAGTAAATAACCAGAGAGGCCAGTTCTAGAAGTAAATAACCAGAGAGGCCAGTTCTAGAAGTAAATAACCAGAGAGGCCAGTTCTAGAAGTAAATAACCAGAGAGGCCAGTTCTAGAAGTAAATAACCAGAGAGGCCAGTTCTAGAAGTAAATAACCAGAGAGGCCAGTTCTAGAAGTAAATAACCAGAGAGGCCAGTTCTAGAAGTAAATAACCAGAGAGGCCAGTTCTAGAAGTAAATAACCAGAGAGGCCAGTTCTAGAAGTAAATAACCAGAGAGGCCAGTTCGAGAACTAATACAGATAGCACAGACAGGACTGTAGATGACAATTACATTTTTTAAATACATATAGAAAATAACTAAATAGCATCACAGCATTAATATTACACTGAATTTCAAACTAATAGTTAAAATGGTGTCATCCATTTACTCTCCTAAACCACTCAAAAGGAACCATGAACACCGTAATCATGTATTAGTTCAGAAACCTCATTGGAAAATGGAGACCTGCAGACACTGAGTGCACAAGACATTAACACCTGCTCTTTCCATGACAGACTGTCCAGGTGACAGCTATGATCCCTTATTGATATCACTTGTTAAATCCACTTCAAAATCAGTGAAGATGAAGGGGAGGAAAAAGTTAGAGAAGGATTTTTAAGCCTTGAGACAGTTGAGACATGGATTGTGGACGTGTGCCAACGGGCAAGACAAAAAAATGTAAGTGCTTTGAACGGGGTACGGTAGTAGGTGCCAGGCGCACCGGTTTGTGTCAAGAACTGCAACACTGCTGGGTTTCACACTCAACAGTTTCCCATGTGTATCACGAATTGTCCACCACTCAAAGGACATTCTGCCAACTTGACACAACGAAGGGAAGCAATGGAGTCAACATGGGCCAACGTCCCTGCAGAACGCTTTCAACACCTTGTAGAGTCCATGACTTGTAGAGTCCATGACTCGACAAATTGAGGCTGTTCTGAAGGCAAAAGGGATGCACCTCAACATTAGGAAGGTGTTCCTAATGTTTTGTACACTCAGTGTATTTCTACTCTTTCCCAGGCTATCAACAGCCACAGTCGTCCTGTTTGGTGTTTTGTTTAGAGTGTAAGAATTATTATTAGCTTGGTTAGATAGATAGCAGCCGAAAACAAACAAGAAAATGACTACAAAATGCACCAACATTCTTGGAAAAAGGGATCGCGAGAGAGAGAGAGAGAGATATAGAGATATATATTTATAGATAGAGAGAGAGAGACCAGTGAAAGAGAAGTAAGTGTTAGAAAAAGATGAAAAGGAAGATCCATCTTCAAGCCAGGGAGAGTTAGCTAGCGCACACACACACACACACACACACACACACACACACACACACAATAAACCTGATGCCTATGACCATACTCTAAAAGCCGCCATCTTGCGACTAGCGTAACATTAAAAAAATAAAGACTAAATGATGCTACATTTACACAACGTCGAAGAGACTAACATTCATTGGTTGGCTTATGGAAACACGGGGTGTTGCATAAACTAAATAGTGCCACCGCGAACACAAAGTCCTTGCGTTACGAACGAGCCAACGGTGTGTGTAACTTCCAATGTTGGAAAACATGGTGTTTTGGTGTTATAAAAAATAAAAAAAGTACTCGGCTTCAGAAATTGCGATCTGGCCATGTGTGAAGTTCTCTAGGTACAGATATAGGATCAGATTCCCCTCCCCCAATACTAAACTTAACCATTATTGGGGGAAATACATAACTGACCCAAGATCAGCGTGTTGGGGCAACTTCACTCTTTTCCTGTTGTAAGCCTCCAGTAAATGGGAATTTAGAGCTGTATGAAAGAAAAGCACATTGGGAGAAACTATGGGAAGCGAGGGAGGGAGGGATGGAGGGAGAGGCGTAAGGGTGCAGAGGGGTAAAGCAAATGAAGAGTGTTCTGGATCCTACTTGTTGACGCGGACAGGGGTGGAAGCGACTAGCACACTACATCTATAGTACACTAGCCTGGCCCCAGATCTGTTTGTGCCAGCTACCCAACAATAACCATAGAAGATGGCAAAACAGATCTGGGACCAGGCTAATAGTAAGCCTATACAGCAGATGGTGAAAGTGTCCCCATATGAGCAAATTAACATTAGGGAAGTCACTGTGGCATGGTTTGTTTGGTGTTGTTTTAAAGACACGTTTTAAACATAAAAACAGATGTCAGAAAGGTAGGAGGAATAACCTGAGAAAGAGAGCAATAGAGATGAGCAGTGGGAGTGGACTAGGCTGCGTCAACAGGAAGTGACATCACACTAGGGAGGAGGAAGGTGGTCGGTAAAGAGAGAGAGCGTTGTAAAGCTTTGCTCTCGCCGTTAGTAAACATGCCAAGTGCAGACAGGCATTGAAGATATGACTGGAGGACCGCACAACCTTATGACACCCCAAATCCAGGATCAAGGAGGACTCATTTGCTACATTTGCCTATGTGGCCTAAAATCAGTACATAAATAACATTAAATAATATAGGTTACTTTCTTTAAATGCCTTTACTCTTACAAACTAGTGGACATTACCAGTGATAACGAATGCATGCAACATGTACTAAGACTGGATTTGGGGGGTAGTTAGGTTTCCTTCCACAAGCCAAAAGGTGACCCCAAGAGGTCAGCAGGGGTCGTACCCCCAGCCTCTAGGTCTATTCTAGCTACAGTTAGTGGTAGTGCATTTCTCACTCAGTCAGTCATGACATACATACACAATCCATATATTAAGTGTCAGTCAGTCAGTCAATGGGGGAACATATTAAACAAGCAGGGAACAGAGGATGTTGCTCTAGCATACCAGCTGTATGACCTCCCGATTAGTCTTATACATCTGAAACACATGCAGAATCTAACCAATTGATCTAAAACGCCACATTTTAACCCCACCTAGGTATCTTAAGATGAATGCACTAACTGTAAGTCGCTCTGGATAAGAGAGTCTGCTAAATGACTCAAAATAAAATAAAAATGTAACATGTACAATTAAGGGGCTGGGATTTTAGTCCCATAACCCATACTCTGATACAGTAAAAAACAGGGCGTTCTAATCTAAATGATCTAGCTGTTGTCGACAAATGCCGAATGACATTAGGAATGAATGATCATGTCAATCCCACGTTTGTTCTCAGTCATATTGGGCCGTACCAGCGTGAGTGGATTGAGTTAAATAGCGTTACATATGGAGTATATATCTAAATAAAATATCTAACTTGTGTGTGTCTGACTGCTTGAGAGTTTTCCTAACAGCTATCCAATTTCCACTCAAAGTCGCGTAGAACTAGGACAATTACTTCTGTAGTGCGGTCAAGACAACTTCGAAATCTAGTCGTCCATTTCTAAACAGCGATAGAGCAGAGGGGGAGGGGCCAGCGGTTAGCTGCCTGTCACTCACCGTCTTGGTGCACACGCATGGCGGACGCCGTGATGTCAGTAGTCACGTTGAAGTAGGGCAACCACAGGTCCTGATGGTTACATAGACCACACATTCCATATGAATTGGAATAAGGAACGTTCAGAGGGATATATATTATGTAGAACAAATATGCCTCTCCAAAATGTGGAGTAGGTATCAACATCAGCTCTATTCAAGACATCTCTATCTGCAACTGTTCACAAGGTTTGCCGACTGAACCTACCCCAGTTTCCTTCACAGACAGACATCTCCAGTAGCACTGACAGACAGTGTGACCTCTCACCTCAGCCTGCTTGTCCTGGAACACTTTGGAGATGCTGGTGTTGAAGGCGGCGCCGGTGAACATTGAGGTGATGGGATAGGTCAGGTCAAGGATGGTTTTGAATACGGAGTTCATCGCCTGTAGGGAGGGAGGGAAGGAGGTTAATAATGAGCATGTCTGATGTCGACATTTCAGTCGGAACCGCACAGAATCACTGATCCACACTGATCCACAAATCAACACGAGTGATTCTGTGTCTCGCCGTGCTCAAACTGATCCCCTCTAATACACTACATGTCACCTGACAAAGGAATGTGCCAAATAGGAACAAGAGAAGTGCATGATGGTATAGCGGAGGGAGGATCAGACCTTGGACCACTCGCGGGCTCTCTGCTTTGTGCGCACCGCACTCCTCTCCTCGGCGTACAGCGCCCCGATGAACGACCCGATGGACGTCCCGCCCACGATGTCGATGGGAATCCCTGCCTCCTCCATGGCCTTGATCACTCCCACGTGGGAGCAGCCTCTGCAAGAGTGACAGAGACAACAACCAATCAGAAAGAGTAGGAAACTCACTCTGTTTGAGGACTGCATTTCTTCCACTTCTTTCATTAATTTGAAATGATCCGAAAGAACCCGACTAATTCGAGACTACAGATACCCTGAAGGACATTAATGTTACAAGAAATCTTGATAATAATCAACAGAAGACTGGACTTCTCATGCAAAGAGCTGTGGTCCCATGACTGTCATTGAAAACATGCATTTGATGATGTCGATAGTGTGGAGTAAAGCATGTACTACTTGATCATCTACAAACGAGAGTCTAGCACATAAGAGTGTCCACTGACCTGGCACCTCCTCCTCCCAGCACCAGAGCGATGCTGTTGCCAGTCAGTACCCGGGCCAGCCGAGAGAAATCACTGTGTCTGTCCGCTGTCTTCTCACACACCTTCTCATACACCTCCCTCTGCCCGCACACACACACACACACACACACACACACACACACACACACGTTGATTTCAGATGACACACACACACACACGTTGATTTCAGATGACAATCTGAGCAATTTGTAGGCTTCCATGCGCTAGAGACGAGAGCTTGTCCAACCATTCAGACTTGGGCCTGGTTAGCGACAGTTGCTATCCACCGAAGCGCTGTAAGTGGTTGGTAAGCTTGTCAATGGATCATTTCCCCAAGACGACCTGGGCTGGGATTCCTAAAGCCTTTGTAGCTAAAGCACTATGTTATTTCTCTTGAAAACCAAAACTCGTGTTATTCGTAGAACAGCAAAGGGCTTCATTTTGAGCCGTCACTCGGTGCAAGATAAAACAGAAACAGATATAGATTGGATGAAGAGGACATGCTCAACAGGCTATTAAAGTATCCATAAAACCTTTGCTTGCAAACAGACTAGCCTCCTCTCTTACTACATCGTCAGAGCTCTCTTTACAACCGTCCTCATCCTCAATCTAACGGAGGAACACAATCAGATGTGTGCAAAGGTCGGTGTGTAACGAATGCATAAACGAATGAAAGAAAAGCACAAAAAAAAAAATGAACGAAAGTTAGAAAAGTCATGGCATCTCCCCAGGGAGTCGCACCAGTTTTGAGGGGCTGCGTCGTGAGAAGACCCGGCGGGGGCAGCGGAGGTGGAGGTGTCCGGAGCACCAGCTCCTCATGTTGAGCCACTCTACGGTCCTGGAGGGCCCCGAGCCGTCCTCTTTATGGAGCAGCACCAGCTGTTTCAGGGCCCTCACCGCAGTGTTCTCCAACATCTGCTCCAACTAGAGAGAGAGACAGAGACAGAGACAGAGAGAGAGAGAGAGAGAGAGAGAGAGAGAGAGAGAGAGAGAGAAAGAGGCATGGTTAGATACAGAACTAAGGATAAGATGCAGTCATAACTAGACTGTTTAAAAAAAAAAATCTCTACAAATAAGCTTAAATATGAGGTCCATGTATAATTTCACAACGAAAGTTTTAAATTGAACAAATAAATGTAACGAGGCAGCTTGTAAGTAGAGTAGATTCATAGGTCAACCAATCCTCCAAACATTGAGCCCAAATCAACCTCCAGCTCTTCACCCCGTCCCTCCTACCTGTCCCAGCGCAGGCTCCTGTTCCCCCAGGCCCACGATGAGGATGCAGTCAGCCTGTCTGATGCAGCGCTGGGTCCAGGGAGTCATACTGCTGTCTGTCTGGTACAGGACTATCCTGTTGATGTCCTCCTGCTGGGCCAGCCAGCCAGACAGACGGTACTCGTGGATACTGTTACGAGGGGAGAACGAGAGTTAAGAACAACCAACTAGTATGGATACAGAGGGAGAGAGGAAGAAGAGGATAAAAAAACGGACCTATCCAGAGCGGAGGCCCCGAGTCGCTCTCTGATGATGTCACTGGTCAGCAGCAGGGTAGGTCCTACACATCAAGGACAAATAGAAATATGTCTAATATTTCCAAGAGAACAATTTATGTATATAAAATTGAATATCATATTCACTCAATGTAACAATTTAGTTAAGGAACAGAATAGAACAACTTTATTGTCCACAGAATCTACTCACATTAGGCAGATGTGACTATTGACTAATATGAAACAAGACGTTCAAGTCATAGTAAGGTTTGATTGACAGTTGCTATGCTAGTCTCTAGAGGCGTGTACCTATGGCACTGAGGGCGTGGCTGAGCTCCAGGTTGAAGGCGTTGATTGGCACCTCGTCACAGATGGGCAGTACGGCCACAGTGGACAGGTTACTGGCCGGGTTGGTGACGTCAGGGCTGGACGCTACACTGGACCGGCCGAGGGCAGAACCTGGAGAAGTACGGTGGGTGAGAGTGAGTGAGTGAGTGAGTGAGTGAGTGAGTGAGTGAGTGAGTGAGTGAGTGAGAGAGAGAGAGAGAGAGAGAGAGAGAAATACATGGCTTTATCTAGAGGACAAAGAGGGCAAGTGTGTGTATGCATACAGTACATGCCTGTGTACACACTCACCTGAGAATGGTCCGCGGGCCTGTTGCAGGTTCCCCAGGATCTTCTGTCCCAGCAGGTGGATCAACCTGGTGACCACCTGTGGGTACCTCCTCTTGATGTTGTTGAGCGTTCCCTCTGGTAGCTTGACCAGCTCTGTGTCTCTGACCGCGTGGACCGTGGTGGCTCTGGGCTGTCGGGTCAGAGCCTCAACCTGGGGAAAACAGGAGGAGATCGTGAGAGCTCCAAAAACAATGGGATTTAAAAAAAGGTATATAGTGTCCCCAATGATCTAATACAACCCAAACATACACTATACACACACACACAGGTCTAATATAAATACATGAGGTTGACTTTATTCTGAATATTAGCTTTATAAACTAATATAGTGACAACATATTCTGCCTTTACATAGAAGACCAGAACGATGAGAGCTGTAGAAATGGGCCAAAGTCTCACCACTCCTATGAGGTCTCCTCGACCGTACTCTCCTACCAGCTCCTTCTTCCCGTTAGCTTTACGTATAACAGAACGCAGACGGCCGTTCAGAACTATGTAGGTGCAGTCCGACTGGTCATCCTGCCTGGAGATATGAGAGGTGGAGGACAGTCAGTTCAGTTCATCAGACCCCCCCGCCCTCCCCCCAACAAAAAAAGAATGTTTTGGTTTCAGGACAGTGTACAGTTGAGCGTGTCTGTGCAAGGCTAGAGTTTGAAACGTATGAAAGAAAAATACCTTCAGATAGGTGATATTGTCAGTCAGAAAAACACCAATAGAGTTTTTCTGGTCAAATTAAAAATACTGCCATAAGAGAAGATTTGTCCAGATACCTATAGAGGGCTCTGCCGGCCTCCACAGCCATCCAGTCTATGGCGAAGTCCATCTGTCTGACGAAGGGGGACATGCGGATGGCTACGGTGTGGGCTGCACTCAGAACCACACTGGGCTGTTCCCTCATGATCCTAAAGACAGGGGGCAGCACAGAGCACACCAGATCAGGAATAACACACAGGCAGTGTCTCCGGGGAGAGGCAGTCACTATGCTTAAATATCACAGCAACGGATAAACAAAGCTAGGGTTAGGAGAAGTGTTTGTCACTTTCGAACCACTTCCGTCTTTTCTACCATGACCAGATAGACAGTAATAACCAGCATCTTATCAACAGTGAGACATAGACATAGAACGAGAAACGCATGTCTGGAACTGAAGCCAACCTACTTGTAACAGATGTTTTAATAGTCAACAGTCAGTGACTACGGGTATATTTAAATTTCATGTAAACATCCTGCATTCCTCTATTTCTAAACCCGAGTTAGGCTTAAACTAAATGGTCCAGCTCAATGCCCAGACTGTGAACGATACCCCTTTCACACAGAAGGGTTTAGCCCAGGGGTAGGAAACCCTGTTCCTGGAGTGCCACGGGTACAGCAGGATGTTGTTCCAACTAGGCACCACACCAAATGAGCTAATTGATCAGTTCAGCACCTAAATTCAACACAGCTGGTCTTCCAGGTCGGTTAAATCAAAAACAGGAAGTGCCTGCAGCGCTCCAGGACCAGGCTTGCCTACCCCCCCCCACCCCCACCCCCGCTTTAGTCTATCTCTAGTCTGGTCTCTACTAGACACCCACTCATAGAAGTCAGACTTGGAGATCTTGAGGAAGGTGCAGTCTCTGTTGGCCTTGATGGTGAAGATGAGGGGCTCTCCAGTCAACACGGCCAGCTGGCCCACCATCTCACCCGGCTGGGTGACAAACAGACACACCGCATCCTGCTTGTCGATCATCCGCTGGTACACGTGGAGGCAGCCGGACAGGATAAAGTGGAGACTCACATCCTGAGAGGAGAAGAGGGAGTTCAGATTTCAGGTCTCATGTTTTGTTTTTGTGTGTTTAGAGGGGTTGAAGAGAGGCGAGTAGAGGAGGGGGTAAGGAGCTGGGGAGGGGAGAATAAAGTGTATGGGAAAGAGAGGGATTTGGAGGGGAAAGATATCAAGGAAAACATTAAAGAATGATAGGAATCTGTGATATCAAAAATCTATAATGTTTTGAAGACTTCTCCCTCAAAATTGGGGGATTAAACAGTCAGTTTGGCATGTGTTGTCATGACGATGTAGACAATTTTGACTTTGCAGCTGGCCCATCTAGCGGAAATCGCTCAGTTCTGCCTCCATGGCAGGATGACAAACGTCAATCTGCATTCAAACAGAGGAGAGGACATCTCTCCAAGCCTCAGAAAAGTACCTGGTCTCCTTGTCTAGCCAGCACAGTTCCTGCCTTGGCGTGGTGCAGAGTCACTCTCCCATTCAGCAGAGCGGGGTCCTGGCAGAAGAAGGAAAAAGAACAGAACGAGAGAAAGAAAGAGTGAGACAGCGATAGAGGGAGGGAATGAGGAAACACTCTTGGTGGTGAAACAACGTCTGGATTCCCCTTTTGCTCTCCTGGGCTGCAAATCAAGAGGGTTGGCAAATATATAGACGGAGACAGAACTTTCGATATCGTACATTTCAGATGCTCGGTTCCAACCATAACAGTAGATTGTGAAATGGAACTGTAAGAAGCTTTGCTAAAAGGAGTCAGAGGGAGAAAGTGCTGGTTGATGTCCAGTAAGGAGACATGTTTTGAAAAGGGGAGGTACTACTTGTCCAATAAGAACACTTTGGGCTTTGCATTTCAAAATATATTGTCTAGACATGGTACATTAGCCCAAATGACAAAGTAACTTGGTGACTGTTTTTTAAACATAATAATCAGGTAAATGCCACATGATTACATTGTTACTAGAGTCATGGTTACATAGATAGCAACCATCTACTGACCATGTACTAAGGTTACTAAGCAGTAGTTAGTACTAACCTCTATCCTCATGAGTTTGAGGAGCTCCTTCAGGGCCTCCTCGAACAGGGCAGGGCTGGGGCGACCGGGGACGGGTCCTGGTCCTGGTGAGAACTGGTTGTCCGGACCCCCCTCCTCCTCGGGGTACAGGTACACCCCCGACGGCACCTCGTCTACGGTCACCCTCCTCTCCCGCTGGTCCTGGGAAAGAAACAGAAAACATGGAGGGACATGAATGTCAATTACAGTACACTGTGCCTGGTCTACTTGGAAGTGCAGATCTGTGATGTACAAAGATAAGAGTTAGTGGCCTACTTTGAAGTGCAAATGTGTATTTTAGTGCACTAGAATGACTGTTAGTGAATAGATAAACTGTTGAATTACAAAAAAATGTCTGTTTGGATTTTATTTCAAATGTAAATACATATTCTGAGATGTCACTAATATCCAACCTTGTGTGTGTGTGAACACGCGTATATACTGACCCGTGAATAGGTGGGTGGTGTATTGCCGTCCTCAGCGGAAACTGAGATCCGTCCCCTCTCGTAGGCCATATCGAAATCCGACCGCAGATTCTTCTGCATGCCTGTGTGTAGACACCACACACACACACACACACACACACACCACAGAAATCATGTTAACACAAACACGTGTAAACGCCACAGTCAACAGTCTGAGAAGCAACAGAGGTAAGTTACATACTAGGACCATAAAGCACACTAATGTCAAATGTCAAGTCAGGTCACTAACATGCAGTAAAAACTGGACTGAAGCCACAGAGCTGAAGTTACATACTAAGAATGCAGATGTTAACAGACGGACAGAGAGAAAAGAACGGAAGAGGACAGAGAGAGGGATCGAGAGACCGACAGAAAGAGTTAGTCACCGGCGATGTCTACAGGCATGGAGATGGTCCTGCTGAGGGTTGGTGGGACTGTGGCTCCATCCTTCCCAGGATCTGATGCGTCCTTCACGGCGGCCTCGCGGTCCTCCGCGGGCACGGTCAGGCTACCGAAACGCTTGCCGTGGCGCTGGGGGCTGGTGCGGGGCACGGGGTGGGGGGACAGGGGCAGCAGGCGCAGGAGCTGCATCTCCTATAGGGAGGACAGGACAGGGGCATGGGAGAAAGAGAGAGCAAGAGAGAAAGAGAGAGAGAAAGAGAGAGAGAAAGAGAGAGAGAAAGAGAGAGAGAGAGAGAAAGAAAGAGCGAGAGCGAGAGAGAGCGAGAGAGAGAGAGAGCGAGAGAGAGAGAGAGAGAGAGCGAGAGGAGGTTAGGGTCAATGAAGACAGGCTAGCGTTGAATTAGCAATGTTATAATTACCAGGTCAGCATTGAAAAGTGATTAGCGGTAGCAATAGCGGTGAATGACTCAGTCTGGTAGATGAAGTAACAAACAGAATGTCCATGTGTGGGTGCGTGTATGTTTGAGGATCTGGGTGGTATGATGAATCGTGGCACTGTGTGTGTGTGTGTGTGGCGCTTGACTCACGTGGCTAAAGAGCTCATTGGTGAGCCCTAGGTAGTTGTGCAGCGCCAGAACGGTTACTCTTTGGAGACGAACCATGATGATCTGCATGATAAGACCGAGGGAGGAAAAGGTCACATGAAATATCAAGAGAAAAAACACACGCCCACACCTGGTGACAAACACACACACACACACACAAAATGCAGCTTACCTGGACAACCCGCACCAGGCTCTCAGGGTACTTCTCGAAGATGGAGAGGAAGGCCTCGACAGGTAGACGCAGTACGGTGGACACCTCAGCCGCCCGCGCCGACACCGTCCTGTACGGCTTCTGGTGTCCCTGAAACACACACACAGTGATAAGGTTCACACACACACACACGCTCTCAGAATATACTGTAACTCAATATTGGTAACTTTACAGACATTTTGGAGACTTGACATTTTACAAGTTCCTATTTTCAGCAGTAAAGGGAGGGTAAGTTTGTGTTGAGAGTGGTTCTCACATGCCAGCTAGGTGTACCTGAAACAAACACAATGACAAGGCCCTTTCAACACTGTCCTATTTATTTAAGTCAGTTAAGAACAAATGCTTATTTTACACTGACGGCCTACCCCGGCCATTGCAGTGACTTGGGTGAAGCTTTTTTTTAAATGTCCCTGTGACCCATGCACTGAACTACTCAGCAAAATGTTTATAGTCACAAGCCAATAAGAGGGAACTAGCAGAACCCACCAGCAGAAAGCATTGCTTTAGAGACGTCTTCCACTTCCTTTTGTCAGCCGTAAAGCAAGGGCTCCAGGATGTTTGTGTCAGGTACTTTTCCCAAGTCTAAATATAGGAGTTAGATGCCAAATCCTCTGGACTCTAAAAGGGTCATGTGTCTAATAGTACACTGTATACTTCCCACCAAGAGTAAAAGCGCACATAAGCCACACTTGTCATATCATAGTGCTTCACGATATAACATTAAATTGCAAAATCATCATGACTTTGATACGATTCAACTTTAGCGGCTACGATTCAACACTCGACTTCCCTGACTTGTTCCTTGACTGAGTTCAAAGTTCTGACTGAAACGTGACAGGGACAGACATATGGGGTGACTCAAACAAGAAACGACACGTGGCACGGTGGTTTAGGGGGTGTGCAATGCGGGACAGGAAGTGGGCGTGTCTCACGGTGATGACGTCCAGGATGCTGAGGAGGCTGTGGACACTGTCTCCGGGGTACACCTCCTTCACCACACCGTCCTTGCCGTCCTACAAACACACAGGGGCAAAACAGAGTACGTCATAACAAATTAACATGGACAAAAAGGCACATACATTTGTGTTAAAAACAAAGCTCAACATAACACAGGCAAGCAGTACAATTGACAGTTATCGTGAAAACATTCGGTTCATGTTAAGTAATTCCAATCTTTGCCCAAATGCAAGTTCATCGTGGCCATAACTTTCTAAATTCAGAGATCATTCCATTTGATCCTTTTCCTCCATATTGGGATAATCTGAGTCAAAACCTAATAGGTGCTAATCATTATTTAATGACCTACAAGAGAGTTAATTGTTAGAGAACTGTAAGCCCCTTATAAGAGTACCTGTTTACTCGTTAGCATGGATGGAGGCTCAATTGTACAGAAGGCAACAAAAAAACTAAAAAATGTAAATGTCTGGCCATGTGTTCATGACAAACACACACAGGTACCCAGACACTCTCCCTCTCTCACCATTCCAGTAAGGCACAGTTCTAGTTTTCCGTCCTGCACCACGTAGATGCTGCTGTCAGGCTGGCCCGGTCTGAAGACATACTCTCCCTGTTGAAACTGCAGGAACACCATGTGTTTACACAGCTCCAGGAACAGAGGCTTCTCAAAGTGGCCCAGCACACTGCAGGGGGGGGGGGGGAATAGAGATGGAGAGATTACTACACACAAAAAAGTGATTGACTGACCTACGTATCACCTTGCATCATTAATAACTACTCAATATTATTTGAAGATCAGTCAGTCACAATTTACCCATGATACATGGTGGTTTGATACTTGAACACACACGTCTCCTCCATATAGATAAGAACTCCACAACATCTTCACACACACAGAGAGTACACTCTACACACACACAAACAAACTCTGAGAAGTCACTACGTACCGGACGTTCTTGAGCATGTAGAGCACCTCGGAGGGCAGGTGGGAATTGGCCACGTCAAACTCTGTAAGGTCGGCCTCCAGCACTGAGGGAGGAGGCTCCTTAGCTACCAGGGTGGGCACCTCCTTCTTAAAACGCAGAATCCTGGAGAGAGGAGGGGGGGGTGGAGAGCAGGATGAGAGAGTGGGAGGACAAATGCATAAGAGACTATTGTTCTCTACTCTGTAGTCACTAAGTTCGTTAGCATCATGAATTACAGTAGAGTAAACAGGGTAAACCGTGTTCACACACTTTTTGGCAATGTTGAGCATTTTCTGCTTCTTTTTGAGTCGTGGGCGTGTGGAGGAGGCTGTGCCCACCAGGGAAGAAGTGGACTGGGACACCTATGAGAGCCAGAGGTCAAAGGTAAACTAGGACAAAAAGACACATTGTCGAACAAAAGGGTACCATTTTACTTTGCTAGAAACCCCAAAACGCATCCCACCACAGCCACTAACCTTGCGCATGATCTTTCGCCCATAGAACATGACCTTGTCCCGCTTGCGGAATCGATACTTGGGGGCCTCCTGGGCTTGCAGGTCTGTGAGAAGTTAAAACATACATATATAGAGATACTAGAGCACGGACACAAACAGTATGGCAATGTGAGCAAGATAAAGTACCAGTATGAACATTTTAAGATACATTATAGCATTGTATAGCAATGAACCATATATTCACAAGCAGTTGACTGGACGATTGTTTGGTCAATAGGCTGTTGTTCGACCAAGATTTTGTTTTAGTTCAGCAGTCGCAAATGGATAAATTAAAAAAAATCCATGGCACATGAGACACCGGTCTGATTGACGCCTGTCTCAGTGGACTAATCCATTGAGGAGGCCGTGGTTATGCCACGGTCCAAGATGAAAGGGGGTGTGGCTAAAATGCATGTCTCTCTCCAGAATGGGCTTTCCCGTATAAATTCATTGTTTCATAACTTAATTGTGTGAATTCTTTGCCCTTTGATTTTAGCTAGTAACCAGTAGTAACCTACATTTAACGTTAATTCCCAATCTACAATGTTTGTTTGGTTATGGTAATTTTATGGTAATATTATTATTATTATTATTAGGTCTACAGTCGTTTACTGTTCTCATTGTTGGAGTGGACACATTGTTCGCAGTGCTCACAGCCTATGCTACACTTCTGAGAAAAAAGTTTTGGTTCATTTCATTCCATTGTTTTTTTGTTTAGAACACTCCTGTCAATGTTAAGTAAGGACGTGTACCTGATTACGCATATAGAAGTAGGCCTAGGCTACCTGGCCTGCGTGCTAATGGTGGCCTATAAAATGTGCCCATTTGGGGATGTCTGATAGTATTTCTGATTGTCTTAACTCACCACCACTAATAAGCTGTAGAGCTTCTCAAAGAAATGCTTTCTTCACCTCAAACAGAACGTTAACAAAGTCTGGTTTTAGAATCCATTTAGAACGACAATAGTTTGTCAATGCATTTGAAAAATATTTCCAGTGATCGAGTGGAAATGTCATAAAATACCTGGATTACTTCTTATCCTTTGGGAAACTGAGGGCCCAGAATATTTGATACAATGTTACAAGTTTGCTAGCAGGAGCTTCAGGCTGGACCCAGTTGATACAATGTTTCAAGTTCGTTGTAGACAGGCCTTGCATTGCCAATGTAATTGATAGGATACTTAGATTTAAAAATCAGGATATTTTATACCTGCTGGATGCAATGTTTTTTTTATTGGCTTTATGTAGGCAACTTGTACATAGTTGGCAATATAAGTTACTTTTAGATTTGTATCATTTTCATTTAGATAGAATTTAAATTAACCACATGACAATGATTTTGAGATACAAAGACTCTCAAAGAAATTAAATGAAACTGTCACGAAAACGTGCATATGAAAATCAGAACTGGCACGCAGATCGGTAGACATGGTAAGATAAATTGGTACTCCAAATCGTAAAGGTTGCCGACCCCTGGTGTTGCCTATTAACGGCAAATTCAGGAGTTTAACGGCAGAATCTGCAAAGGTGAGCGGGGGAGTCAGGAAAAGTTTTAGGCTATCTTGACCTCTGGCTTCCTCTTGAGTCATTTGTCTTAATTTTTTTAGTCAAACAGCATGCTTAAAGCATCAGACAAGCTTAGTACACATAGATGATTTTATTAAAACACATAGGGTGTCTATACACTACATGACCAAAAGTATGTGGACACCTGCTCGTCGAACATCTCATTTTAAAATCATGGCCATTAATATGGAGTTGGTCCTCCCTTTGCTGCACTCTTCTGGGAAGATTTTCCACTAGATGTTGGAACATTGCTGCCGGATCTTCCTTCCATTCAGCCATAAGAGAATTAGTGAGGTTGTGCACTGATGTTGGGCCTGGCTCGCAGTCGGGGGTTCCAATGCATCCCAAAGGTGTTTGATGGGGTTGACGTCAGGGCTCTGAGCAGGCCAGTCAAGTTCTTCCACACCTGGCATCTGCCAAACAGATTAGTTTGTCGGACTGCCAGATGGTAAAGTGTGATATATCACTCCAGAGAACACTTTTCTACTGCTCCAATAGCAGCAACCTTTACACCACTCCAGCCGACGCTTACAGGCTGACTACACCGATCAAGTCGCGTGCGCAAGCGTTGCAAAATAAATGTAGAAATCTATATTATTCAATTATTGTGCGCCAACGACCATCTGCGTTGCCAAGGGCTAAAATAGAAGTCAGTTCTATTTGTGAGGCAGCTCGCGGTGCAAGTCCTGCCTCTCCCATCTCCTCATTGGTTTATAGAAGCAGGTACCCACGTGCCATCTCCTCAATGGTTATACCCACGTGGGTTACTTAAAGACGAACAAGGTCAGTGGCGGTAATGCACCTAATTTATGAAAGTTGCCAATATAAAGTCAAGAGATGAAAAAGTCTAGGAGGAGAGATGACTAGAAACTATTTGGTTGACCGTTTTATGTGTGGCTTAATTGTCGGAGCAGAGGACCTTGTGCATTTCAGGTAAAATAACTCTATGTTTATTTTCCAGGACAAATTAGCTAGCAACAGCAAGCTAGCTAAATAGGTCAAATTAGCTAGCAAGTGCAAGCTAAATTGACATAAATGTTCAATGCGTTTCGACCGGTCCCCAAATTAATGTCATTGGTTCAGAGTTTGTTTTGATATTTTAACCTGCGTGTCGTCATCAGGTTTGGTGTGGGGGGACAAAATACATTTATGCGCGGTGGCGCACACGTGCAGCCGGTTTGGGTTCCGTGTTAGCATTGCGCATGGTGATCTTAGGTTTGTGTGCGGCTGCTTGGCCATGGAAACCCATTTGATGAAGCTCCCGATGAGCAGTTCTTGTGCTGATGTTGCGTTTTTTTGTGCGCAACAACACTCTGCGGTCCACTTCTGTGAGCTTGTGTGGCCTACCAGTTCGCGGCTGAGCCGTTGTTGCTCCTACACGTTTCCACTTTACAATAACAGCACTTACAGTTGACCGCTGCAGCTCTAACAGGGTACAAATTTGATTAACTGACTTGTTGGAAAGGTGGCATCCAATGGTAGTGCCACATTGAAAGTCACATAGCTCTTCCGTACAGGACATTCTACTGCCAATGCTTATCTATGGAGATTACATGGATATGTGCTTGATTTTATACACCTGTCAGCAACGGGTGTTGCTGAAATAGCTGAATATACTAATTTGAAGGGGTGTCCACATACTTTTACACTCAGTCTGACAATTTTTTGGTGGTTCGGGGACAGCGCTAGAAAGCTCTTCGCTAATGTAACTGAAGCTAGCATTTATTTCATTTTATAGTTATCGAAGAAAATGCATTGGAGAGAGAATGTGACACGTACTTCTGAGCTGGATCCTCCGCAGCATGAAGAAGATGAGGATGGCGATGAGGATTATGGCGATGCCCGCACCAATCACCATCCCCATCATCTAGAGAGAGAGAGAGAGAGAGAGAAAGACACACACACACAGAGACATGGACAAAGAGCGACATGGACAAAGAGCGATGTAGAGAGACAGACAGAGGGAGATGTGGAGAGACAAAGAGAGAGAGAGAGAGAGGTGTGCAGCAGTTGATTAGAGCATAATTACAACAGCTTCATGGAATGAAACACTGCACACCAGACTACAACATACGAACTAACCATGCTAGTCTGTAGCTCTTCCTCCACAAACGCCTTGATGTTGTTAAACCCTTCCTGTTGGTAGACAAAAAAAGAGACGTGAACAACCGTATATAATAGCCAATATACTATGTACTGTAGACAGGGAGATTTTTCCAGAGCTGGGAAAGCTCCGTTACTGAGTTAAGGAATTCAGGGCTTGGGATTTGCCATGCCCGGGGAAAAGAATGTCAGAGAAGGAGGAATGATGACGTAAAATGGTTTCATCTGGGTTGAATCAGGTCTGGATGACAATTTCCAGTGGGGGGTCTTAAACACATCCAGTCACCCAATGTGTTGAGTTTGGCCTAACTATTTATCAACACCCTCTTAGGTCTGCACCCCTCTTGCTCTTTCTTTTTGTTCCCCCCTTCTCTCAGGCCCTTCTTACCCAGCTTAACTCAAAAAGATCCATATAAATATATGGGACAACACAACTCACTAACAATACTTTTAATGATGATGATGATGATGATTATTATTATACAGTAAGCCTATTTGCCTTCTCTCAATGTGGATTGAGTTGCCGTGCGCCCATGTCAGCCTGGCTCTGAGACCAACAATAGGAACAGTGACTGTCTGCTGCTTTACTCTGCTGCACCAGACAATAACACAGAGCTCATTGAGACATGGTGCAATTTGGCTGTGATCATCTGACTATACTGTACACAGCTATGTGTGTGTGTGTGTGTGTGTGTGAGAGAGCCAAGAGAGATGTCTAACTCCTATGCCATACACACCCACACAGTTGGGGACCAAAGCAGAGAAATGACAGTGAGAGTCTCTTATCTTTTGAGGTCTCTAACTCTAAATCAATAGGACACTTCTCTCCAGGAGGATATCGTAGAACTTGAGTGATGTCCTGCCAAAAGGACCTTCCCTGTTCTAATTCCTTCACTGATTAAGACTAGGCCCTATATGACTCACTGAAGGAGTGGAGATCCTAGCTCAGAGATAAGCTTATTTACAGTTTTGCTGCAATAGAAAGTGTGTGTGTGTGTGTGTGTGTGTGTGTGTGTGTGTGATGGTCACATAACCAATCAGATAGTGTATAACTATGGGGCAAGGCCAATGGGCTTTTAGTACTCTGGCTCTCAGCCAATCAGTGACTGAGCTGGAGCGGGAGGGCGGTCAGTGCTTATTGATCAGGAGAAGAGACAAAAAAAAGGACTTAGCTGCAGTTATTGATGAGAAGTTGGTTATGGTCTGACAGATGGTGGATACTGCACATACTGCAGAAGACATTTCGGTTGAATTCATACAGTTGTGCAACAGACTAGGTATACACACACACACACACACTCTCTCTCTCTCTATGGGAGTGGTACTGTAGTAGTTGGTGAGGTCAATGGGGCCAGAGTAAGTGGTAGAGGACAGGATTGTGTGTGTGTGTGTTCTTACGTCCAGAGAGGCATTTGCATGTTCTTGGCCCTCTTGTTCCGAGGTGCTCTGTCCCATTCTAACCCCGCCTCTTCACCAGGCTGGTCCATCAACGGCCTCTAAGGAGACAAAACAGGATGTTGGCATTAGACATGCAGGCTACTGTTTACATCACTCACTCACTCTCTCACACAAGTAGTAAAGCAAATAGCTTTTTAGTAGCACGGAAGATAAACCTGGACTTTTAAAAAGAGCAATTACTAATAAAATGATACTAAATACTATCTAGTATGCATTTATGACTCAT
The DNA here is from genome assembly GCF_023373465.1 of Oncorhynchus keta. Classification (NCBI taxonomy): domain Eukaryota; kingdom Metazoa; phylum Chordata; class Actinopteri; order Salmoniformes; family Salmonidae; genus Oncorhynchus; species Oncorhynchus keta. Next base: position 3,137,003 of record NC_068452.1, on the reverse strand, counting down.
TGCTCTTTGTGAAGGTTGTCCAGGTTTAGGGCTGCAAAATTCTGGTTGGAAAATTCCCTGAATTAGGAGGCAACAAGCAGGAATTCTAGAATACTCCAACCAGAATTCCTGGAAAACCTGGGAACTTTGGGAAAGTCACCTATCCAGGTTTCTGAGAGGTACTGCTGTTTATAGATACATACTGTATATGTGTATATGCATGAACAGCAGAGCCTCTCAGCCAATCCCCATCCGTTCCCCTCCCCCACTGAAACTGGCAACATGATCATCTCCCAGTCCCAAATCGAGTTAGAGATAATAACAGTGCTCTAATGACACACAGGTAACGTCCCAAAGGGCATCCTATTCCCGACACAGTGCACTACTTTTGAACAGAGCCCTAGTCTAAAGTAGTGCACTATATAGGGAATACAGTGGCAGTTGGAACACATGATCCAGAGACAGACAATCCTACTGTGCCCAGATGGCATGGCATGGTACTAATACCCCCCTCTTCCCATGAGCATCTCCCTGAGGGCTGGTCCTCTAAGAGCGTTTACCCCCCCCAATCCCTATTTGGGCTATTCAAGTTCCTTGGTGTCCACATCAACAACAAACTAGAATGGTCCAAACACACCAAGACAGTCGTGAAGAGGGCACGGCAAAGCCTATTCCCCCTCAGGAAACTAAAAAGATGTGGCATGGGTCCTGAGATCCTCAAAAGGTTCTACAGCTGCAACATCGAGAGCATCCCGACCGGTTGCATCACTGCCTGGTATGGCAATTGCTCAGCCTCTGACCGCAAGGCACTACAGAGAGTAGTGCGAACGGCCCAGTACATCACTGGGGCTAAACTGCCTGCCATCCAGGACCTCTACACCAGGCGGTGTCAGAGGAAGGCCCTAAAAATTGTCAAAGACCCCAGCCATAGACTGGTCTCTCTACTACCGCATGGCAAGCGGTACCGGAGTGCCAAGTCTAGGACAAAAAGGCTTCTCAACAGTTTTTACCCCAAAGCCATAAGACTCCTGAACAGGAAATCAAATGGCTACCCGGACTATTTGCATTGTATGCCCCCTCCCCAACCCCTCCTTTTACGCTGCTGCTACTCTCTGTTTATCATATATGTATAGTCATTTTAATTATACATTCATGTACATACTACCTCAATTAGCCTGACTAACCGGTGCCCCCACACATTGGCTAACCGGGCTATCTATATTGTGTCCCGCCAACCCCTCTTTTACGCTACTGCTACTCTCTGTTCATCATATATGCATAGTCACTTTAACCATATCTACATGTACATACTCCCTCAATCAGCCTGACTAACCGGCGTCGGTATGTAGCCTCGAGGCTATAAAAGTAGCGCTACTGTATATAGCCTGTCTTTTGACTGTTGTTTTATTTTTTTTTTACTTAAATATTGTTCACCAAAACTTTTTTTGCACTATTGGTTAGAGCCTGTAAGTCTGTAAGTAAGCATTTCACTACACCTGTTGTATTCGGCGCACGTGACAAATGCACTTTGATTTGATCACTCCTGGGATTTAGGCCTAGCGACGACCAATGAAACTCCACCTCCATCCTGTCCCTTCATCTCGCCACTTTACTTTTCTTCCTCCCTCCATGTATCCCTACATTACAGCAGTCATTCCAGACCCCCCACCATCTCTCCTAACCCATGTGTTGACGTAAATAAATGCAAGTATGCAACCCAAACAAAGTCTTTATAGGCCACACACTGAGCACAGACAAACAAGCAGCTAGCTTAGCATTCAAACTAGACCGATTTAATCAGAATGGCCGATTAATTAGGGCTGATTTCAAGTTTTCATAGCAGTCGTTAATCTGCATTTTTGGACACCGATCATGGCCGATTACATTGCACTCCACGAGGAGACTGCGTGGCAGGTGCTAGCTAGCATTAAACATATCTTATAAAAAACAATCCATCTTAACATAATCACGAGTTAAACTAGTAATATCATCAACAATGTGTAGTTATCTAGCTTGTCCTGCGTTGCATATAATCGATGCGGTGCCTGTTAATTTATCATTGAATCACAGCCTACTTCGCCAAACGGGTGATTTAACAAGCACATTCGTGGAAAAAAAGCACTGTCGTTGCACCAATGTGTACCTAACCATAAACATCAACGGCTTTCTTAAAATCAACACACAATTATATATTTTTAAAACGTGTATATTTAGTTAATATTGCCTGCTAACATGAATTTCTTTTAACTAGGGAAATTGTGTCACTTCTCTTGCGTTCTGTGCAATAGAATCAGGGTATTTGCAGCAGTTTGGGCCGACTGGCTCGTTGCGAACTGTGTGAAGATTATTTCTTCCTAACAAAAACAGCCAACTTCGCCAAACGGGGGATGATTTAACAAAAGCGCATTTGCGAGAAAAGCACAATCGTTACACGAATGTACCTAACCATAAGCATCAATCCCTTTCTTAAAATCAATACACAGAATAATATTTTTTTTAACCTGCATATTTAGTTAAAAGAAATTCATGTTAGTAGTCAATATTAAACTAGGGAAATTGTGTCACTTCTCTTGCGTTCATTGTACGCAGAGTCAAGGTCTATGCAACAGTTTGGGCCGCCTGGCTCAATGCAAACTAATTTACCAGAATTTTACGTAATTATAACTTAACATTGAAGGTTGTGCAATGTAACAGCAGTATTTAGACTTATGGATGCCACCCGTTAGATAAAATACGGAACGGTTCCGTATTTTACTGAAAGAATAAAAAATTAAAAAATCCCAAAATGATAGTTTCCGGATTTGACCATATTAATGACCTAAGGCTCGTATTTCTGTGTGTTATTGTACTATAATTAAGTCTATGATTTGATAGAGCAGTCTGACTGAGTGGTGGTAGGCAGCAGCAGGCTCGTAAGCATTCATTCAAACAGCATTTTACTGCGTTTGCCAGCAGCTCTTCACAATGCTTCAAGCATTGTGTTGTTTATGACTTCAAGCCTATCAACTCCTGAGATTAGGCTGACAATACTAAAGTACCCATTAGAACATCCAATAGTCAAAGGTATATGAAATACAAATGGTATAGAGAGAAATAGTCATAATAACTACAACCTTAAAACTTCTTAACTGGGAATATTGAAGACTCATGTTAAAAGGAACCACCAGCTTTGATATGTTCTCATGTTCTGAGCAAGGAACTGAAATGTTATCTTTTTTACATGGCACATATTGCACTTTTACTTTCTTCTCCAAAAATGTGTTTTTGCATTATTTAAACTAAATTGAACATGTTTCATTATTTATTTGAGACTAAATTGATTTTGATGTATTATATTAAGTTAAAATAAGTGTTCATTGTTCATTATCATCGACCCTATTGTTGTAATTGTCATTATTACACATACAGTGGGGCAAAAAAGTATTTAGTCAGCCACCAATTGTGCAAGTTCTCCCACTTAAACAGATGAGGCCTGTAATTTTCATCATAGGTACACTTAAACTATGACAGACAAAATGATACATACATACAAAAATCATCCGATTAATGGGTATCGGCTTTTTTTGGTCCTCCAATAATCGGTATCTGTGTTGAAAAATCATAGTCGGTCGACCTCTAAGTCAAACCTCCATTGACTGCCACTGAAGCTGATCAAACATACCCTAGCTAGGCTAACAGACAGATATTTAGCCATAAAAGCTAATGTGATATGGTTAAGGCCTATACTACAGTACATTCGGAATGTATTCAGACCCCTTCCCTTTTTCCACATTTTGTTACGTTACAGTTTTATTCTAAAATATATCACATTTTAAGAAATCCTCAATCTACACACAATACCACAATACCTTTTTTAATGTTTGCAAATTCATAAAAAATGAAATACAGAAATACATTATTTACATAATTATTCAGACCCTTTGCAATGAGACTCAAAATTGAGCACAGGTGCATCCTGTTTCCATTGATCGTCCTTGAGATGTTTCTACAACTTGGAGTCCACCTGTGGTAAATTCATTTGATTGGACATGATATGGAAAGGCATACACCTGTCTATATAAAAAGGTCCCACAGATGACAGTGCATGACTGGACACCATCCCTATGGTGAAGCATGGTGGTAGCAGCATCATGCTTTGGGGATGTTTTTCAGCGGCAGGGACTGGGAGACTAGTCGGGATCGAGGAAAAGATTAACAGAGCAAAGTACAGAGATCCTTTATGATGTCTTGAGCGCTCTGGCTCAAGTTCTCAGACTGGGGCGAAGATTCACCTTGCAACAGGACATCGACCCTAATCACAAAGCGGTCGTGGCTGTGGGACAAGTCTCTGAATGTACTTGAGTGGCCCAGCCAGAACCCAGACTTGAACCCGATCTAACATCTCTGGAGAGACCTGAAAATTGCTGTTCCTGTGCACCAACGCTGCCCATCCAACCTGACAGAGCTTCAGAGGATCTGCAGAGAAGAATGGGAGAAACTCCCCAAATACAGGTGTGCCAAGCTTGGAGCATCATACCCAAGAAGACTTAGGGCTGTAATCGTTGCCAAAGGGGCTTCAACAAAGTACTGAGTAGGGTCTGAATACTAATTTCTAAACCTGTTTTTGCTTGTCATTATGGGTTATTGTGTGTAAATTGAGAAGTAATTTTTTTATTATTATCTTAGAATAAGGCTAACATAACAAAATGTAGAGAAGTGAAGGGGTCTGAATACTTTTTTCAAATGCTCTGTATGTACTTTTGAACCCCAGCTATAGGGATAATCCATGACATCATGGTCTAGGAACCAGAGGCCAAGAGCTGCATTGGATGAAATCAAAGCAGAGAGAGTGGCTGACAGTGGACTGTCATATTGCATAGCCTGTCACAAACAGACCTGAAACAGGATGTGTAGCATCAAGGTCTATTCCCTCTACTACCCTCTCTCATCCTCCACCATTCATTTGTGTTTGACTCATTTAACCAACTGCTGAAGCAAAACTGCAAGTACCCAAACTATTGAATATCCCTATGTTCATAACTGCCCATTTGAATGAAATACCATGGTAAACTAGGCCTAGCCGTGATTCCACCCAGCCAAGCAGTACTGTCTGGCTCTGGAAACATCACATGCTCTGGGTAATCATATAGAAAGGAAAACATACACTTTTCCATTTGCTCATCATGACATTTTCCCTGCCCCTCACTCACAGCTGAAGTGCTAGGCTTTTGTCGTGGAAAGAATTAACTCTCGAAGGATAAGACAAACAATCTGGCAAACTTAAATTACTGAGTGGCCAATGATCCCAAGAGCGAGTTGCCGTGTCCCTTCATGCCATCTCAGTGAATATTAAGTGCTGTTGTCACAGTGTATATCCTATTGTGTAACACGTAGGCCTATGCTAACTATTGCATTCATTGCACACTACTACAAGGCTTAGGCTAGCAGAATTATTACAGCGTAATAAGATCACGGTCAGTGAAAAGGGTCAAATGTTACAGAAATCTCCTCTAGCAGAAGCAGCTGTCTCTCTCTCCCACTCTGCAGTAACGCCTCCATATAGCTTGGTGGCTATTCCCATTATCCTCAAAACAATGCTGCCAGTGTTGATGTCCCTAGGCCCAGGCATGGGCAAACTCTCTTTCCCTCTTTCGTCATTCCTCCTACCCTCCCTCTCACACCAGGAGAAATAATAGCACAACCAAACCTGTTTTATTTACGTACACTGCCCATTCTGGGCCAGGGATTAACACCACCAACAACAGCCTATATGTTGTTGCATGTTATGTTATGCATATATGCATGTTGTTTATACTGGGTCAGCCTGTCAGACCCTAGAGAATAGACAAACTACTGTGGTGACTATGGACAGAAAGTACATGAACTCTGACTTAGCCAACTTTCTATGATGTGCAATAACGAGGGCCATAGAGAACAGAAACCAGACGTAAGCATATAGCCCAATTTGACCTTTGCTCCCTAAAGTCTATCAATTAGCATGAACCATATTACCGGTTTTCAAATATGTAGGTTAACTAGAGTATCGCCTTTGTGACATGAATTAGTAGCTCATGAGTCGTGTGCAGTTGTGAACGGTATCATGACAGTGTGGCAATAGTAGGTCAGCTCGGGTTTCTATGTCAAAATAGTTGTTGCATAATTCGCGTGTAGCGTTGCATTACTATAGCCCTCATTAATAACCCGGTCGGCCTTTTTGAATCTAACGTAGCCGCATTCTCGTTCGGACCTGCGCAAACCGTGGGTATGTTTTTGCGCAGAGTACGGTAATGAAACTGGTGAAGTGGTGCTAATTTCGTGCCTCGGCACTCATCTACCTTAGCAGTACTACAGGGACAAACATGATGTGGAAAGCCCATTAGAAACGTGTACTCAATTAAGTCATATCATTATTTTGTAGCTAGTTACATAGCTAACAGTGACAATGTGTGCCGCTACACCACAACATTCAGTAGCCTGGTTACGGTAGCTAGCTAAGTTGACACGCTTTGAAACAGCAGGCAAGCATCATACACCTCACTGTCCCTGCTGGCTAGCCGTTAACTAGCCGTTAGCTGGCCGTTAACTGCAGAAAACCACCAGAATCTGGTTAATGCAAAGATGCAGTCTTTTGACCTCAGCAGGGACAGTGCTTATTGATTGACATGCTCGGCACAGCCTGCGCGCTATCTGGACATTTGGTGACACAATCTCTACCACAAAGACGCATCCATATGTCAATTTATTCAGCTAGACAGACCTCTCACTAGAAATGTCATAATATTTATCGACATGTAAAGTGACTAAAACGATAAACACCCTTACCTGAACTGCGTGTTTCTCGTCAAGCTTTACAGTACTGTCAAATAACACACATAGCGGAAATTGTCTGTAATACAACTCCTCCTATTTTTTTTTATTCTACATGAGCAGCAGGCCAATCAAAATCTGAAATAGTGTCTATCTAATCCAATCTGCATCCAGGGATGAAATGTTACAACATAGCCCGCCTATCTAAATATACATATGAGAGAAGTAGCCAGTCGCACTGCAAGGTTGAGAAGGGGACGCTACAAATAAACCTGTGATTGGCGAGGTGTATATGACTGACGATTACACTAACCAGTAACAAGAGATACAACCAAAAATGTACTTGTACAGTTTAGGCATGATTTTAGTAAATTAATCTTGATAACTGAACACTCACTTTGGCTGCTAATAAAATATCTATGATGGATCCTTGAACCCGACTACAAACTAAAGACAATACATATTGATCAACTGGGTATGTAGTCCATGACATTGCCCACTTTACACAGGTGCCATCGTTATAATATTCAAATAAAAAATGTCACACAAAAAATGTTATCAGAATCATCAGACATCTACCAAGATGTATATTAGATAGGTAAGATAAGGCAGCAATTTATAAAATATAATGATATTCATCAGTATTTAGTATTGAATGAGGGATGATTTATTCAATCACTGTTGTGATGGTTTAAAGGGGAGTCACCTCCAGCTCAGCCCAGTCAAAGCTCTTCTCTGTCCTGGCACCCCAATGGTGGAACAATCTTCCCCCCTAAAGTCAGCACAGCGAAATCCCTGTCCATCTTTTGAAACCGTCTGAAACCCCCCAAAAAGGCACTTCTCTTTTCCCGCTAACACTGACTTCGCTAATTAATACTTTGAGGGAAAATGAGCATTATACGATTGTGATGTGTTGTCTCACCTAGCTATTTTAAAATGAAGGCACTAATTTTAAGTCATTCTGCTAAATGACTAAAATGTCATCCATACAGTAATTCAGGATTGACATAAATCAATTCAGCTAACAACAAGCAACACGTAAAGCATTCACAATACTAATTTCATACATTTGTGCAAGTATGAAAAGTGTGCTGTGAGTCTTGGTGCCACATTCAACCTGGAGCCAAGTACATGCATATACTGCCACCCAGTGGTGCTAACTTGTCAGTACACCATAGCGTTTATTATCTGGGATATTCAACCTGGAACATATTTACATGTGTATCACATTAGTGGAAACTCACACCGTTCTCAAAGCAGGCTGCTGGTTTTGGGAGTGACCTTTCATAACAGGTTAGGTAGACTTACACAGCAGGTTAGGAGAGGGTTTCGTTTTGTTTTTTGCCCTAGCACTACACAGCTGATTCAAATCATCAACGCTTGATGATTAGAAACAGCCATTATTACATCATCAACATTTCTATTTTGTAGTGGTAATATTTAATTGACAAAATGCATGTTAAGAAAGCTAAATTAGTGAAGCAACAAACAAATGTTTGGCTCAAAAACCAATTAAATGTTTATGTCATTAGATATGGCACTATTACCACTTCCTCTGAAAACCTTAGGAGAAAAGCATAGAGAAAACAAACTATTTCTCAAGGAAATAAAAGAATCATGACAATAAAATAATGTACTCGGATCTGTAGATCTATTTTTGTGATAAAGTCGAATATGCCTAACATTTAGGGCTAAGAGTTTTTCCTGACCATGCACTGGCCATAGATAGAGGACTCTAGTGCTCAAAATCCTGTTTTAGCCTGGGAAGCACAATTGAGGACTTTCAACATCTTGAAGTAGTTAACTGGGTGGAACATCCTATGGGTTAAGGAAGGCTCACATAATTCTATCCGGATCATCGAGCGGAATCAGCCCATGAATTACACTAATTAGCAAACATTCCATAGCTGCAGGTGGCAGTAAATCGCCAACCTTGGCTTTTTACCTGTTCAAACACACTCCAGGTGGCAGTATGCACCCTTTCAGTTTGTTTACCAACTCATAGAAGTAGTAGAAGAAGAAGAAAATTGACAACTTCAAACGGAAGATGGACTCAATGTCAATGACTGTGCGCTCACAGATGCCATAATGGAACAGATACAAAGAAAAGTCCTCTATCATTCTCATGGTACCAGCTTGTAGGATCCCTCTGATTTCTCTCTATGTGTGTGTTCACAAAGGCTAAAGTCTCTGCCAGAGAAGCCGGTAGTAAAATCGACTGGAGTTACTACAAGACTGAGGTGGCCAGAGCAGGGATGGTGGATGAGTTTGAGAAGAAGGTGGAACCCTTCAGAAAATAGGGTTTTGCCCATGTGCACACGTGATGTGCTAATGTGATTGGTTCGTTGGATATAACTGCAATCGTTTAGATGTTGCTTTCCCCCCTACGGTTCAGTGCCATCGATGCTCAGGAAGCAGAAGCAGTGAGTTACAAGTCATCTGGGTAGGGTTAAGAGTTTTTTTTTGGACAAGCCAGTCACCATTGCCTCATTGATCCAATATTACTATTAAATTAAATATATTGCCATTAGATCATGTAGAAAGTTTATCATTGCGGGAGTTGATATTCTTTGTCAAAGATTGTATGTGGTAAATGAGTGCCACTGACTTGGCAGAGATGGCATCGCTACGCATCTTCAAATAAAATGTTATTTGTCACATGCGCCGAATACAACAGGTGTAGTAGACCTTACAGTGAAATGCTTACTTACAAGCTCTTAACCAACAATGCAGTTTTTAAGAAAATACCAACAAAAAAAAAGGTAAGAGATAAGAATAACAAATCATTAAAGAGCAGCAGTAAATGACAATAGCGGGGCTATTTACAGGGTGTGCCTGTACAGAGTCATTCGAGGTAATTATGTACACGTAGGTAGAGTTATTAAAGTGGCTATGCATAGATAATAACTAAGAGTAGCAGCAACGTAGACATTACAGAGACGTTATAGAACTCAAATGTTCTCGATCTAAACTACGCAATCTTCAAAGGAGGGTAAATCCATTCGACTTTTTTGCCCGCACCCCTTTTGATTTGAACGAAACCGTCCAAACATATTTTCCCATTGATGTATTTCACCATTTTAAAACCCAATACAACCACACATGTAGATACAGTACCATGCCATTAAAATCACTGAGGATGGCAAAACAGTTAAACCACGTATGTCCATTGTGGTCCTCATGAAAATACATGAAAACAAAATATACCCAAGATTATAACATGGAAACAAAATACGTCTCATCAATTGGGAGGAAACTGTCAAATGAATCAAATAGATGACCATGTAACGTTTATTGAAAATCAATTATATTTTCTTTAAGCCTGTGCAGTTTTAAAGCATTTTGCCCATAAACCATTTCTCAAGGTTAATCTGAAAACTCCCTAGCGTATGAGTGGATATTATATGGTTTGGTACACCATTCCATTCCTCTGCACCAGTGATAAGAACATAGCTTTTCCCAGACATGCTCATATAGTGCAGCGGTCTGTTAAAGGCAACATTGGCTTTGGTGTGATGACTATGAGAGTCAAATCAAATGAAATTGTATTTGTCACATGCGCTGAATACGACAGGTGTAGTAGACCTTACAGTGAAATGCTTACTAACCACCCCTTAAACCAACAATGCAACAATTAAGAAAAACAAGTGTTAAGTTAAAAATTAAATAACAAATCATTAAAGAGCAGCAGTAAAACAACAGTAGCGAGACTATCTACAAGTGGTACCAGTACAGAGTCAATGTGCGGGGGCACATGTTATTCGAGGTAATTTAGGTCATATGTACATGTACACTATCGTTCAAAAGTTTGGGTTCACTTAGAAATGTCCTTGTTTTTGAAAGAAATGCACATTTTGTCCATTAAAATAACATCAAATTGTTCAGAAATACAGTGTAGACATTGTTCATGTTGTAAATGACTATTGTAGCTGGAAAAGGCAGATTTTTAAAATGGAATATCTACATAGGCGTACAGAGGCCCATTATCAGCAACCGTCACTCCTGTGTTCCAATGGCACGTTGTGGGAGCTAATCCAAGTTGATAATTTTAAAAGGCTAATTGATCATTAGAAAACCCTTTTGCAGTTATGTTAGCACAGCTGAAAACTGTTGTCCTGATTAAAGAAGCAATAAAACTGGCCTTCTTTAGACTAGTTGAGTATCAACATTTGTGGGTTCGATTACAGGCTCAAAATGGCCAGAAACAAAGACCTTTCTTCTGAAACTCGTCAGACTATTTTTGTTCTGAGAAATGAAGGCTATTCCATTCAAGAAATTGCCAAGAAACTGAAGATCTCGTACAACGCTGAGTACTACTCCCTTCACAGAACAGTGCAAACTGGCTCTAACCAGAATAGAAAGAGCAGTGGGAGGCCCCGGTGCACAACTGAGCAAGAGGACAAGTAAATTAGTGTCTAATTTGAGAAACAGACGCCTCACAAGTCCTCAACTGGCAGCTTCATTAAATAGTACCCGCAAAACACCAGTCTCAACGTTAACAGTGAAGAGGCAACTCCAGGATGCTGGCCTTCTAGGCAGAGTTGCAAAGAAAAATCCATATCTCAGAGTGGCCAATAAAAGAAAAGATAGGCAAAAGAACACAGACACTGGACAGAGGAACTCTGCCTAGAAGGCCAGCATCCCGGAGTCGCCTCTTCACTGTTGACATTGAGACTGGTGTTTTGAGGGTGTTTTGAAGGTTAAATTATGTCAACCCTGTTTGCAAGCTTTTAAATTATATTAAACTCATCTGTTTATATTTTCCAGTGATGAAAACATGGATGTCTCATGGTATGGTACGGTATGCAAAATGAGTCAACTTTGAGCCCCTTTATCTCCTGAATGTTTTGGCATTCAGGTCCAAAAAGTCACTTTCTGACCAAGTCATGGTCAAACATGTATGTTTAAATCAAGGGATGCTGTCAAAAAGTAATTTGAATTCAAATGGTTTTACCCAGGAGAAATGCCAAGACACACGATGGATTCAGTTGGGTATTGCTATTGGGTTTGCTAAACTTCCATTTCAGCCCTGCTGTCAAGAAACAATGTGGTGACACTTGAAACAGTCACATGTCTTGAATTATGCAAGCATGCCAATGCTTCTACTTTTCTTCTGCAGATGAGCAAAACGCTGTTTAATCATTGCAAGCACTAATGTAAAACTTAACTGCATGTTTTATGCTAACTCTGCAAACTAAACGTTTGACAACCTTGCAAGTTGTTAGCACCAGTATTACAGCCAAGGTCGGAATGCAAAACACATGAGATTTCAGACGAACGCCTACGTGTGGAAAGGGTAACAATAAGGACTATATGCCGTGCATGTGCAGGACAAGCACACGTTGCATGGTATAATATGTCCTTAACTGACATGGCTACCAAAACGTTTTATTTACAACATTTGCAGTATTTGACAAAATACCTCGTTTACGTCCAAGCTTTTACCCACACTGCGCAACTGTGGAAGTGTCTCTATTTCTTTGGTGCATCCATTGATCGGGAAACAAATAAAGAGTGTATATCGCCCACTACCGTGTTGGAGTGTGAAGTGGTTCCAACATGAGGAACCTTGCTCACCACTCCAAAATCACGACGGGTTTCTTGGAGATGGTCATATTTAAAAAATAAAAAATACAGAACATCCTCCCAATTTCGCTAAAGCTCCCTAGGCTACTTGGTGGTGGAAAATGCCATATCATTCCAAAACTGTAGCCTAAACAACCATGGGAGAAATGAAGACACATGTTGAGTAGGCCTATATGAAACGCTTGGTGATGGATGATACAACGGTTCATGTGGAATTAAGAAATTACTAGATAGATGGAATAATACTGGTTGAAATCTACTGTTTTTGTGTTTAATATGACAGAGGTGAATAAAACCAAATCATAGCATCCAAACGGCATTGGTCGTTTCAACTACCGTTTAGCTTATCAAATGACCACAAGACACAAATGAAACAATATATCAAGGAAACATCTTATGAATGCGTATGATTGTAATTAATATTACAATTTTAATAAATATTTATCATAGGAGTACGGCTATTAGTGGTAGTGATGGGCATATTACAACAACCGCACAAGTCTAGTCTTGTGAAGGTAGCCTATAATTTCCGTTTTTCTTGTCAAAGTAGGCATAATTCGCACAACTATTAAATTGTTAAGAAACATATATAGCCTAAGTATATTGTTCGTTTAAACATTGCAAGTATCAAGAAAACTGGCAGTTTTTGTTGCAGCAATTTACCATTCCAGTCGTCATAGATGAACGAACTATACAACTATTATTCAGAATAGATGGAGGTTAAATACTGAACCTTGAAATGAGAAATTGTTTTTACATTTCTAATGAAGAGAAAATTAGGAGAAAATGTAGGCCTACATTGGTTCCTGTCAGTCAAGACAATTTTCCCTTTCAATCTTGATGTTCACGGTGTGGTGTAATACGTGTAATCTGTGTTCATTGACGAGACAAGCATTTCAACAGAAGTTTAAATTATAATGTTTATTTACTGAGCTCAGTTTTTACAGGTATGAGAAAATAATTAAAATAAGACCATGTATGTACACAGTACAGATACAGAGATATTTAATAAATATCAATATTCCTGCGCCTTCTTCCATCAGAGTTGCAGGACACGTGAACACTATTATATACAATGACATTATTTATATTTCTTGAAAATAAAATCATTTTTTAAAAGCATACAAATATCCCATTTGTAATTGGTCTTAAGGCCTCATAGTAAAAAACGTACAAATTGTTTATGCACATTTGTTTTCTAAAGTAATTTTTCACTCCATGAAAATAAACCGGATTTACAAAGCTTGCAAATGGAAAGAAATGCGGCAAATGTACACATGCATAATTCTGTTGGTCATGATTTTCCATAATTGTGTGCACGGACAATTGAATGTGAAAATTCGTCAATATTGAACAAATGACAGACATTTTACAGTTCAAGTATGCTTTTCGAGAGCTCAAAATAGGCCGAGTTGGTATTTTAAGGCACGTTCAATAAGGCTGTTTTAAGTACTTTTTCGTTGCATGGCGCACAGGGCTATATATTACGCACGAGGATATTGACGTTGTCTAGGCCTGTTATTAATTACAAACTTAATGTTAATGCCCCCATTTCTATAATGGAAATGGATACAACAATGTGTTGGTCTAGTGATCAATTACACACGCTGTTAGTTGCAAGTGGCAAACGGGTTGTGTTTTAAGGCCTCGCGTGCATTGACAACTTGGCCATTGATAACTGCGCAACTATCAGAAATCGCTATCAGAAATATACAAAATAAGGCATATAGGCCTTCTATATAAAATGATCTTGCAATCAACAATGTGGCCAACATTTGCCTAAGAATATCTAGGCATGAGAGAGAACATGTCCCACAAGTATTGGCCTGTTTAACTTTAATGAGCGTATACAACATATATCTAAAAATGATCTCTGTCTCGTAGACAAATATAGGCCTTTATAGGCCTTCTGGGAAATGATGGCTTTCTGGAAAACATATATCCATGTTCCAGACAGGGGGTACAGTTAAGTGTTGCAACCATGTTTGAAAACATATACAATGACGTATGATTTCATCTCAAACGTAAATGCACAATCTAAGTCAAGACAAATAATACATTCCATAGGTGACAGGTCCACCGAAGAGTCCCGGAACAGGTAAAGTGGGCCTGGGGTAGGCGTTTGAATGTCCGTAGAGAGATGGAGAGCCCATGTGCGCTCCCAGGGGGAATGGCAGAGCAAAGGCAGGTAGCATGGGTTTCGACGCCAGTTTGTACTTTTCCAACTCTGCCTCCTGAAGTCTCTTGGCTTTAGCCCTTCTGTTTTGGAACCAGATTTTGACCTGGGTCTCGGTCAAACTGAGGGAGTTGGAGAATTCGGCACGCTCCGCAATGGAGAGATACTGCTTTTGTCGGAATTTCCTTTCCAGAGCGAGCAGCTGGGAGGTAGTGAAGGGTGTTCGAGGTTTTCGGTTGTTTTTATGTTTCCTTAGAGGGCATGGAGGTGGACTTAAGCTTCCTGGAGGGACAAATAAATTAAAAGGTATTGTTATTAAATGTAAACCTCAAGGGCGGCTCACCTTTTAAAACAACACATTTCACTGCGCCTATGTGACAATAAAACTTGTTTTTTTTCGTCATAATTAGTCTCACCAAACAACGTATACATTTTAAGGACATTGCCATAAGGTTTATTCCTGCACCGTGGCTTTTAATGGATAGGCCTACCAATTTCCCAATTCCAAAAATAGGCCTATGACAAACATCGGGAACATACAGGAACTTTGTCTAATGGTGCACAGTTTAGACCTATCAGGCTACTCTGAAATAACATTGTATTATTAGACTGATATAGGGACATTTCGAGGCAAATTCTATAGATTTTTGGATAGACAGGCAGGACCACGGTGAGGTAGGCTTATGACGATCTATTATGTGAGGTAATAACGATCTCATGAATACGATAACATCAATAACAGACTAAAAATATAAAAACTATAAATAATACTACTGCTAATAATGACTATTACTACTTTATTATTATTATTATTATTATTATTATAGACAAGCAATAGGGAATAGTTGGCCTAATTAGCTAACCAACATTTAGACTGCCAATATCTCTGGAAGCAGGGACTTACGAGGGGGAGTCGAGAAAGATGTAGTCTGGAACCAAGTGCTCTGGTCTTTCTCACAAAAATCTTGATTGTCGTCATTCTGACAGTCCGACACGCTCTGCGAGTTTTCCGGGGAAACTTTCCTCTCCACGTAAAAAGTCCTTGGAGAAAACTGTTCCGTGATCTGCACCGCCGCCGCCACAGGTTTCGGTTGAACGAGACCCGAATCCGAGGAGGGAGAAGAAGAATAAGTCCTGCAGGTTGTTTTCTTGGAAATCAATGATTCGACGCTGAATGGGAGACTGTTCGTCTTACTTTTGTATTCTTTGTCAGTTGTCATATCTTTGGGTTGAAGCTCCTCACACTCCGTATCCGACTCTTCTTTCTGGTGGAGTTTAATCTCGCGGGACGGAGACCCCGATAGGCCAACGGGATTCATCTCAAAGGGGTACGGGGCCATACACCTCCGCCTGGCCAGCTCAGGAAAATCGAATCGCGATCGAGAGTATAGCGTCTGGTGCTGTCCTCGCTGTCAGAATATTGCCCAGTAGCTCAACTCACTAGATGGGGTCGTCTATAAAAGGGCAGTAACTGTTCCCCTCTCCACGCCGTCCAATCATCGTCTCAACTTGGCCTCGTGACGTTCCCAGCGCTCCTTTCCTCCGTATTCATTGGCCCTCTTGCCTTCCAAGAAACATCAAGAGGCCCTTTGAAAGCGACAAGAAGTTTTAATCATACAGACCCCGTGCGGAGCTGGTGCATTGATAGCTCAAGGGGTTTTTGTCTCCGCGGAACACAAAGTAGACCAATTTTAGCGCAATTAAACAGTGGGGAGGCCTCATGAGTATTTACATCCATTAGTTGAGCACTTATTGGAACCTTTTAATTAATTAATTTCACACCCGAGAACGCTGTGATAAGATGCAGAAGAATGCAAGGTTATAAAGGGATCCTTCTAAAGTATTAAATAGGCTAAAATAAAACATGAGAAAGGGCATACAATATGGAAATACACGAAGAAATTGAAACTCGTTAGAATATTAAAAGTCATCTAAACATTTATGAACAGACATATTGAATAAATAAATCGATATGCTATGACTGTTGGTCACACAGCATTACGCCAATTTAAATGCTGTCATGGACTTTTTAAAGTTTACAATAGGCTCGGTTGAGAAGCAACAGGCGTTTTTTCTTCAGGTCAAACTATTTAATAAGCCAGACAAGTTGTGTTTTGGAAGGCGCCAGCCTCGGCGGGATCAAAAAGGAAGCTACCTCGGGGAGAAAAGGGAACGGTTAACTCCACTTAACCAATTGTACTCGAAATATTTCGTAGTTCAGTGCCTAGCTTCAGGAATGAGGCACAACCACTGACGTTAAAGACGGTTAGCCTGTTTCACTTCTTGGAAGAAGAGAACAAACAACTTGATCGGATGATAAGAGGGGCAGTATTTCAAAAATGTTTTGGAAAATGATCATATTTCCACAGAAAGAGTACACATCGAGCAACATTGAAATTAAAATGGTCAAATTAACAATGAGGATTAAAAACAGGTAAAAAAGACAATGCAATGAATATTGATTTCGATTTTGAAAAATAAAGCCTATTAATCTTTATAACAAATATGGAATATTTGGCATTTGCCATCATATACCTTCCACAAAGTAATGTAAAAAAAAAACATACATTTAAAAAGGGACAATTAACAGCTTTTTAAATATATGAAAAAATAAAACATTTACTTGACAGTTTCGAATAGCTGTGGTGTCATGGTTGTCTCCTATCACAAAACATTATTTGGTAGCCCTTTAAAGTGGCAGCATAGGCCTTGTGTGACCACATATTATTTTAACATTAATGCCTTTGATTGAAGTGTCACCAGCACGCAAAATAAGCTCTTAAAGTTTAGTCTCTCATTTCCGTCAGGAGCTTTGTAACACAAGGATTCTCTCAGACATTCTCCTTCACTAAAATCATCACTTCGCCCCAGTGTCATTGATGTCAACTATCTTTTATGACGTGTATCATCCCAAAGCGTTGCCCTTCTGCACTCCTAACATGACACCATAGTAAATAACACCATATAATCCAAGATGGCCTCCCTGGCATGGCCAACCCCACTGAAAGCCTGTTTGACTTCCAACAGTCATCAGCTGGATCAAATACACAATTGAGACTTGGTAAAGTGCAAAATGGCCACCTAGTAGGCCACAAGTGGGGGGTTTGTCTTAATTGAATTGCCTTAGCCCCATCGCTCTTAGGTTAATATTCTGGCAAGGAAGACACTTAGAGAGACAGAGAGTGCAGAGTGCATGGTCACTCTAATACACTGGAGACCCACTCAGCCCTCTCTGGATTGTCTTTGTTACTCTTCACACTTCAATTTACATCTTAGTTGGATTAAAGGGTGAATAATTCAATATTTGAATCTGGCCATTCATGCGAGGCACGTGTGATTGGTTCACATTACTTGACCGCCAGTCAGTCATATTTGGTTTATGACCTTATGTGTCCTTAACTCCTTAAAGATGCACTCTCAAACTTTTGTATAATTTCAGCCACTAGTTTTGAAAGTGGTGCCCATGAGCCAAAAGTGGTCCCCGTTTTTTGGGCGCTACGTCATCCAATTGTGTACTACCTCATCCATTTTGTGTGATATGTTACGAATGTAGCAATTTTTATGATATCATAGGATTTTTGCAATTTGTGTGATATGTTACAAATCCAATTAGTGAAATATGATTTGAATTTGTTGTGCTTAATAAGATCCCAGAGTGCATCTTTAAGTCACACTATGAATGAACTTGTGTCAAACTTTAAGTGTAATTGGTCAACTTCATTTTACAACAAGTCATATTTGGTTTATGATCTTATACGACTTATGTCAAATCACATGACTGTCATGGAAAACTTACCAAACTGACGTAGTTCTGTGGGCAATCAGGTTTTTCTCAAAGCTGCACAAGGACAGGAAAGATTGATTGGTTAACTCAGCGGAATAACGTTGCCTCGAGCAGCACTGCAGATATTGCGATGAGCGAGATGCACGACTTCGCTTTCACACAAGGGTTCTTTGTAAGGCAAAGTGTTCTACCTAGAACCTTTTAACATCCTAAGGAAGAAAGGATTATTTGGAAGGCAAGAAGGGTTCTACATAGAACCATATATAATATTTCCCAGCATGCTCTGTTGAAGGGAGATTTTCGGAATGGTTCGTTTTACTGTAATATCTGTGTTTTTGCATGCACATTGATTGGTTGATACATAAATAACCTACAGTTTTCTAAATATCCAATCTGTTGGATTTATTGCACCCATTACTGAGATGGTTGTTCCAATTTAGATGATTGAGGTAGTCTCAGTGTTCAATCTTCCCTACCCTAGCAGTCATTCTGAATGCAGGTTGCAGGTGATTAACAATTCCACTTGTTGGAAATCCTAACTCAGGCTGGATTCCAATAGGAATTACACATCACTTTGCAAGCCATCATAATGTGACTTGCAGGCCTGGTGTGGCCTGTAAACCAGGAGATTCCTAACATCACTGTGTTTGGGAGTAACTAGGCCCTCAAAGAAAGGCCTTATGATATATGTAATGTATTGTCATAAATAATAACATTTTACGGCCGGTGGAACCGTTCATTGAGGGTTCTAGGAAGAAACGGGTTCTCAGTAGAACCCTTCATAGATGTTCTAGGAAGAACCTTTTGATGATAAAGTGGTTCTTGGTAGAACCCTTCATAGAGGGTTGTAGGTAGAACCGTATACAGGGGGTTCGTTGAAGAGAATGTTATTTGAGAATATTATTTCGTCCAGGACTAGGCTTAATCTGAGTTCGGGAAAATGACCCTAAGAGTTTGCGTCATTTCAAAGTGCCTGGATATCTAGGCTTCCAATCTCACATATGATTCAAATACATTTCCAAATACCTGAATGAATAGTTACAATAATTTATACTCCTCCCAAATGAGTCTGTCATCAATATCTGAACCACTGTGACAGTTTGTCATTTAAAAAAAAATTCAAGCCCTAATTTGAGAGTCCACCCCTGCATTTTCATATCTAACAATCTGCCTCTCTGTCTCCTCTCTCTCTGACTCAACAGGCACTCTCCACAATCTCCTAGCCCAGCTGTTTTAGGTTTGAGATCCCAGCAACCATGTACCCTTCAGTCAATCTAATCTCCCAACTGTCGTGCTAGACGAGGATAAGAGGCGAATCATAGATCAACACAAATCCATGCAGAGATTCACCCGATACAGGTACTACCCGTAAATAATCTACACGTGAATTTACACCAAGTTACAGTAAAACGTTCCCCCCTGATGTTCGGCCGGGGTCTTCTGTTTCAGACTTTCAGAGCCCTTCTCTCCTAGATCCCCAAAATGAATTTCTGTAACAGCATGCAAGCGAGTGAACTGTGTCAGATGTCATTACCGAGTTTGAAAGCAGATCTGTCCCCCAAGGTCGACCCGTTCGATGGGAAACACTTTCCTTCGGCACCCGAAATGAAAACTTTGCCTTTGTCACAAATGGCACCCTATTCCCTATGTAGTTCTCTACTTCCACGTAGGGAATAGGGTCCCATTTTGGACTCTCAAATGGGGCCTTTTACAATATTCTCAAGCTTCTATGGAACCTGTTCGTTAAAGCAGGGTCCAAGTTTGGGCAGCGAATTTAGACAATGTGAGAAGACTAAGTTAGATCATCTATATAAGGTTCATAATGAGTGGTATGGAAACCTATATAGTAGATGACCCCTAATCTAACTCCTAGCTCAATTAATAGGTTTTTACTGCTGAATGAAAGCGGGACTTAGGCCTATTTCTCTCACAGACAGTTGGAATGACCCCTGACCCTATATAATGACTAAGGAAACCTATAAAAGTAATTAAACACAATCCAAATCAAATTAGATTTCATGCGCAGTTGGATTTGTGTGTTAAACAAGGAAGTAGCTCTATAGCTTGGAACTAGACAGAGAATTTGGGAATTCCAATCTAATACAGTGCACTCTGCAGACAGTGATTACATTCTTAGATGACTATATGATCACTAAGCAGTTGATCACTACAACCACATTCTCCATAAGCGTTGTGCAATGTACAGCAAAGCTGAATTCTCAGTCAGAAGGAACCTGGGGTGAAAGGTGCAGAGCTGAGCTGTCCACCAGTGAAATGTGAATTCCCTGATGTGGTGGTGTCCGTGCCATGGTGAGGCCCTGTACAGTGACAAACAAACCGATCATTTAGAAAGTGAGGGACAACTGGAACCCAATACGTGTGAGATGGGCTTGACAGACAGAAACACAATGGCTGATGGGTAATGAAACAGAGTGAGACGGACACACTTGCTGACACCACACAGGAGGATGGGGCGAGGGGACACATTCGTTGGCCATCGCCATCCAATCACGCCACTCTCTCACCGCTCTGCTCTCACATGAGTCTGTAGGAGGAGAGGAGTGGAGAATCAGCCGTCCAGAATGGTGTGGAATCTGATCATGAAAATTAAATACACAGAGATTTTGGGGGTGGATCTGCCAAAGTCAGTTACTTAGTCTTCAATTTGATCAATTCTTATTACGTGTCAGAGATAGGGACCGAGAACTGCATGGCTTAAACGGCACGTGAGCAGAATTGAGAGGCATCCTCATACATTTCACATAACTATGAGAAAATATTTTGAGTGTGTTTTATCTTAAGTTCCTTGCCTTGCTTCCATCTTCCATCTTCATTTAACTCTAACATCAGGAAACCAGGCAAGAGCTCTCTCCCATTTTCAGTTAAAGTGGTTTAAATAGCATTGCCTTGGGTTGCAGGATATCCGTGGAAAATCTCTTGACCTTTCATTTGACTTAACAAGTCGAATCTATCCACATCAGACCGGCTTCAAGCTTGCAGTTAAATGCTGGTTAACATTTTTATGCCAAAGCCACTTCCCTACTTGTGGCAACAGTGGCATCAGTCAGTGAGAAATGGTCCTGGTCGCTGAATGCATGCTGGGTAATAAGAGAAATGTTGTTGCAGAATGCACAAAAGTGAAATGAACTTGTCTGGCTTTTCGACCATTACGTCTATGACATTTTTGAGCGTCATAAATGAAATGAGCTGTTGAATCCTTTTAGGCTCTATACAGCACCATTTGATCTAGCAGTGTACAATAACAAGGATACCAGTACTACTGCCACTCCAACTACAAATGAGCTATAATGAATAACAACACTATAATAACTGAAGTATGAATGTCCATCCTAACTGCCCTTTACACAAAACAGATTCGGTAGCGGGCCTTGAGAGAGAGGTAGGGAATGACACGCAGTTGCCAACAGAACGCGTTTAAGGTAGTGGTACACCGCAAGAGGTGACAATTGCAATTAACCATTTTCATTTGACCTCCGCGTTCGTCGGCCATAGAAATCAGCATTCTTGAGGAACGTCTGGAGACAATGCGAGTGGGCGAGCGAGGTTTGGGAATACAGGGGACAAAGAACTTAGTGTGACTACTTTGAGGTTACAAAGGCAACCAAAGAATGTCACCACAAACTCCTATCTTCTCAGCCAAAGTTGTGATGCATTATATTTGAGAAAACCCTAGGCAGCAGCCTCAATTTTCTCTTCACTCTTGGCCGGGCATTTCAAGCCGGGGCCAAACCAGAAACTATTGCATGAATTACAGCAATTTAGTATACAGTATATTATATAAAAACACTCTTTTCACATAATAAAAACAGGTTGGCTGAAATATGGGCTGTGAGTGAGAAAATGGCAGAATCAAAAAGATGTGTTGCAACTGTCCTTCTGGGGGTTTTGTAGGTAAAATATGAAAAAAAGGTGTGTGTGTTGGGTGTGTTTGCGCGAGTGTCTGTTTTGGTCAAAAGTGTGTGTGTGTGTGTGTGTGTGTGTGTGTGTGTGTGTGTGTGTGTGTGTGTGTTTGGGTGATATAAGTAGGTTATCAAAGCAGCGTTTGTTTTATCCTGATCCTGAATCCTTGTTATGTGTGTGTGTGTCCTCACACTTTGTCAGACCAAAGAACTTGTGACAGCACATCCAGCCCATCTGGTTCCACTGAATATCAGATGGTTATTCATGGCTGTTCACAGCTTCTCTGAGATTGTTTTTATCAATGAAAACCCAAATATTCTCTAAATCGTTATTGTGTTATATGAGTAAAAGGATACACACACACACACACCAATCAAACATCCCATCAAACCAAGGAATAATCGCAATTTTTAAAAAATGGTGTGATTTGTATCCAAAAAGTTGAAAGGGCATTCTTGTCATTTTCTTATTGAACGTCTCATGCCCTGGCACCAAATTAGTATTGCGATAACCCTTGTCACGAGAAAGATAGTAGACGCTGTTGAGTAATGTTCCCATGGGTAATATTCTGACTACGATGCAACAGTGTCTTGAAACAAATGCCCCTTTTGTGATGTTGAGAGGAAAATAGCGATAAGCTCACTCCGAGTCAAATGGAATGAGACTTGATACCGATACGTGATAAACTTCATGCCAGATAGTAATATTGATGACCTAAACCCATCCTTTTCACCTTTTGCAAGGTCGGTTGCTTTAACCAATTTTGTTAACTTTTAAGTGAGTATCTATAGTAGAGATTTTTTGATTACCCTAGGGTCATCTCTATATTTCACATAGGGTCGTGTGTATATCTCACGTAGGGTCATGTGTATATCTCACGTAGGGTCGTGTGTATTATTCAGTGTCATTGTGACTTTTCAAAAACCACACTCTATCTCCACTTTTAAAGAGATCCCCATTGGTTCTTCACTATCGCTCTTGATCCTGCCGGATTGCACTTGTTTGATACTATAGTACTAATAATGTTATTACAAGCAGTAAAGGTCAGGACAAATAGTGTGCTCTTGAGCCGTCTTGAGATTACAATTTCAAAGTCCTCCCCATGAAAAAGCCTCAACAATGGAATGGGCTGGCAGAGTTAAAAGGCTCTTTCAATAAACAATCACGGGTTGCTTTTCAATGGGACTCACTGGAACCAAGTGAGCAGTGGGATTGGCTTTGGAAAGATGGAGCGATGAAGAGGGGGGGGGGGGATTGTGGGTGGTGACGGAGGAGTCGAGAATTTAAGAAGATGCCTCCTGAGTGTCTAGCTAATACAAACAATATGATACAGGTGCACACATTTAATTTAGTAGGTCACTTAGTCGTATTTCTCCTTCTCCCCCCTCTCTCTCTCTTTCTCCATCTTTCTCTTTCTTCGTTTTCTCCCTAAACATAGCACTTATTTAGCCCTCCCTCCATCCTTCTCTCCCTCTCTCTGAACAGAGGGTGGACAGGAAAGTAGATGGGGGAGTCTTCTTTTTGTGCTGTTGCTTAATGAGCTGGAAAATACAATTGCACTTTTCTGACTGTGAAGAGAGATCGCCTGGAGGCCCTTCTAAATTAGCCGTGGTAGGAAGGCGGAGGAAGCCTGGAGCCCAGGAGCCTGGAGGGGATAGAGGCTTGCTGAGCGGCACGAATAGGGAGATGCCGGGAGGGGGGCATGGAGGGTGGAGGAATTGCTGTTGCATATTTTGGATTACTGGATCGGCTTGAACAGCAGACTTGTTGCAGCATCAAGCGCTGTTGGAGACTCATACAGTTTTAGCAATACCTAAAATCAAGTCTCATTTTATTGGTCACATACATGTGGTTACAGATGTAATTATTGAATAGGTAGCTATTCAATAATATGCCAGGAAAAGTGACATTAGTTACTGTATGTGTTAATATGTCAAGAAAAGTCTCATATTAGATTTTTGCGATAATATTGCAAATCAGAATTGGATGGATCAACCCCCACATGCAGAGCAAACCGATAACTTATTATAACCTTTAAATAACCTATAGCTTTTATTGACTCACTATTTCACTCATCATTCCATTGAATTTCCTATTCTTCCTCAGTTCTATCATGTCAATAGAAAGAAAATTCCTCACAGTGCATATGCCTCCTCTATACCATTATACTATATGCCCCTGGGTGCTCTTTTGACCGCTACGCTAGGCATCTGCTGCCTATGGGACCCCTACGGCCCTGCATGCCTATGTCTGCATTCTAATGTCCCTGTCCTGCTGGGTTGGTAGCTTTAGCTATGTAATTGATGGCTTCCACACTTCGGGACCCAGGCCCCTAGTGTCTCTCTTTATCTCTCTCTCTTTATCTCTCTCTCTTTATCTCTCTCTCTTTATCTCGCTCTCTTTATCTCTCTCTCTTTCTCTTTATATCTCTCTCTCTCTCTTTTATAGCTCTCTGTCTCTCTCTCTTTATCTATCTCTCTTTTATAGCTCTCTGTCTCTCTCTCTTATCTATCTCTCTCTCTCTCTCTCTTTATCTCTCTCTCTCTCTCTCTCTCTCTCTCTCTCTCTCTCTCTCCTCTCTCTCTCTCTCTCTCTCTCTCGTTGTCTCTCTCTCTTCATCTCTGTCTCTCTCTCTCGTTGTCTCTCTCTCTCTCGTTGTCTCTCTCTCTTTGTCTCTCTCTCTCTCTCTCTCTTTCTCTCTTTGTCTCTCTCTTTGACTCTCTCTTTATCTCTCTCTTTGTCTCTCTCTCTTTGTCTCTCTCTCTTTCTCTCTCTCTATCTCTCTCTCTTTATTTCTCTCTCTTTATCTCTTTAATCTCTCTCTCTCTCTTACAAATGTCATATTATATATATATACAGTGTTTTAACAATGTACAAATGGTTAAGGTATACAAGGGAAAATAAATTAGCATAAATATGGGTTGTATTTACAATGGTGTTTGTTCTTATCTCTCTCTCTCTCTCTCTTTATCTCTCTCTCGTTCTCTCTTTATCTCTCTCTCTCTCTCTTTCTCTCTCTCTCTTTCTCTTTATCTCGTTGTTGCTTTATCTCTGCTGTTTTGGTTGGGTTCTTTGACTGAATTGACTTCATTCATTGTCCTTTTATTCATAGAGAAATGATGAGAGAGAGAAAGACAGAGAGAGTGTGTGTGTGTGTGTGTGAGAGAGAGAGAGTGACTTCACTTTGACAACAAAGAAAGAGTCACCGCCACTGCCGATATTTAGTGAACCCCAAAGGGAACGTTTTCATTCTCCTCATTCTCATTCTGCAAGTTTGGCACATGCCTTCTGTTACTAAGTGGCGAGGGCCATTGAAAGGGGGGGCCTACATTTCCCTATTCTCCTCTCCCACTAGGTGCCATAGACTTACAGCCCTGGCAGCTGCTAAGCCTCTTTATACGACTATAGAGGCCTCTCTGCAGGTGAGCTAAGCCTGCCAAAGAAGCAGCCTCACAGCCTCTCCAGTCCGCTCAATGGGGCTCAATGGGACTTTTCATTGGGGGAGCTTGAGTTGACTTCGTATGTGCTGCTATGGTATATTGGGACATTCGGAATGCCTTCAGTTCATAAAGGCGGTGCCGCCGCTCTAGAAACATGTAACTCATGGAGGTGGAGTTACGAAGCCATGCCTGAATTTGTTTTTTTTAACCTTTTGACAGGCGCCAAACGCTCCTCCTCTGTTCCGTCTTCCCTTCTTCCCAGTGTCTTCTCTTCTTTTCTTCGCTCAGTCAGTGGCATTACTTTATTTTCTTTCCTCCCGTACTTCTCCTTCTTCTCCTTTCTCCCTGTGATGCAAGCTGGGAACTGTTGCACATTACTCCAGAGGTGTGGTGCCTCTCTCTTCTTCTTCCCCTCAAAGGGCTTCTCTGTTTCCCCAAACTGCCTCCTAGCTGGGCTATCTATTCATTTAGTTACTTAAGTGTAATTGCTCCCCTTTGAAGCCTCAGAGAGGCAAATAATTTGCCGTGCCCCGGGGCCAGAAATGGTCAGTGATCCTTGGACCCCTCCCTCAGCCCCCCCATTGGGCCCCTGTCGGCTCGAGAGCGTCGGACACACACGCAGGCATACACACACACACACACACACACACACCGCGAGAGGCCAGCTCCCATACGGTGAAGGAATTACACAGCCAGGGCCCGCTCAATTTCACCTCTCCTTTTCATCCTCTTTTAATTCTTTTGAAACACTTTTTTATTAACAACAGCTTTTCTCCTCTCGTCTCTCACACTGCAGCTCCACCGGGAGGAGGAGAGGAAGAGGAGAGGGAGAGGAAGAGGAGAGGAAGAGGAGGAGGAGAGGAGGAGGAGAGGAGGGGAGGATGAGGAGAGGAGGAGGAGAGGAGGAGGAGGGGAGGATGAGGGGAGGATGAGGGGAGGAGGAGGAGGAGGAGGAGAGGAGAGGAGGAGGGGAGGAGGGGAGGAGAGAAGGAGGAGAGGGAGGAGGAGGAGGAGGAGGAGGAGGAGGAGGAGGAGGAGAGGAGGAGGATGAGAGGGAGGGGTGAGAGGATGTCGGTCGGAGGTGTCCCTGAAAATGTTTGTATGTGGTGAGGCGCAGAGTCACAGCTAAAGCCCCCCCCTCCCCATCAATAGCTACAGGTCAAGGAGCCATTGAGAAAACAGCCCCCACACTCATCTCCCTCGCACCCCCCGTGGTTCACACTGCTACAGAGGGGACTCATGTTTCTTATGACAGGCCATCTAGACCTCAGGGCACACAGTGAGAGAAAAGGATTCCTTGGACCGGACTGGTCGACTACCAGGCAGCAGCAGTAACTCTTCCACTAGTGGTTTCTATATACCGGTATCAATCTTTATTTTTTATTGAGCTCTTATTTAACTAGGCAAGTCAGTTAAGAACAAATTCTTATTTACAATGATGGCCTACCCTGGCCAAACCCTAACCCGTATGACGCTGTGCCAATTGTGAGTCGCCCTATGGGATTCCCAATGTGTATTGCCAGAGTGGGGATAATGCATTTGATTTGAGGTAAAATGCTCTTCCTTTGGTCTACAGTGTAAACAGGATATAGGCGAAATAATATAGAACTAGCAAACTATACAAAGAGGCCATTTAAAACTACGAAATTCTCACAGTAATTGTCTAAACTAACTACACTGACGTTGTAATCTCATAATAAGGTAATAACCTGAGTAAAACTGTGTACTAAAACTGTAAATATTATCAAGGTCCCCAAAATCCCTAAAAAGGGTTAAAAGTGACTGGCAGGGACATTTCTTATACAAACAGAACAACAATGACTAGCCTACATGCCGTATATTCAATAAGACTGCTGAAAAGTTCATAATAAAATAATCATCCAAATTGAAAATTGCACAGTTCCTTTCCAAGGAAAAGTAGATAAAAATACAACTTCAAAAAAGTGTAGTTCCCCCTTTAAGGTTTCCACTGGGAAGGGGAGGCAAATCAATGTGGACGGCCGGCAGTTAAAGCCAACCTGGTTATGAACGCTGCATTTGAACTTGTATTATTTTGACTTTGAGGTTTTTAAGAGAGAAGCGTTCCCCGCAGTCACGACCAGCTGGTAACAATTCTTAGACACATCACGAGCTGCTCTCTGCCAAACGACATACCTTTGGGCTATGTTTTCAGTGGACTATAAAATCCAATAATATTGATCTAGTTGATCAGATATCAGTCAGTCCGGTCCTGCACAGTTTATATAAGACACCCTTTAAGGTTTAAAGTGCCGGGACAGGAGTTTTCAGGTTTTCTTAGGAGAGCACTATTTTATTTTCAATATCGACGGGCTGCATGGTGCTTGCTCACGTTACTTGTTTGACTTCTATATTGGGACTCAGTCGAATAAGCCCCAGCAGCCAAGAATGGTTGAGCTGTGGAGTTTAGCTCCCACGTTGTATCTACATATGGTTTGTGGTACTTAAAAATACATATTACTATAAGTATGTGGTAGTCCACAGAGGATGCATCCCAAATGGCACCCTATTCCCTACATAGTGCACTACTTTTGACCATGGCCTGTATTGGGAATAGGGAGCCATTTGGGATTCAGACTACTTGAGTCTGTGCTGCATGAGAGAATGGAGAGAATCATGGTGGAACCGTGTGTGTGTGTGTGTGTGTGTGTGTGTGTGTGTGTGTGTGTGTGTGTGTGTGTGTGTGTGTGTGTGTGTGTGTGTGTGTGTGTGTGTGTGTGTGTGTGTGTGTGTGTGTGTGTGTGTGTGTGTGTGTGTGTGTAAAGAAGACACAGTAGCAGACTTACCGCCGGGACGCCACTGTACCTCCCTAGTGGTCTGACCGGAAGTTCTGCCGACTCATTGGTGACCTTGAACTAGAATGGAACCGTCCACGTCTGAAGGTTTTTGCTCATTTAGGAAACCGTAGGGGACACGGTTAATATGTTTCATATACAAATGTCTAAGGGTATGGTGTGTAATATTTGTGTCAGATGACGTTGTGGTTGATATGCACAGACACATGCATGTATCGTATGTATGTGCAAGTGTATACACACACACACACACACACACACACACTCTAGTCTTGTTGTATTTCTCTCCCATGATGGTCAAAGAATGTAAGTGGAGTAAAACACAACCCCGACAAGGTAAGATGACAGAGGAGGACATTAACCAAGGTTTTGTGTGTGTGTCTATTTGTGCATTGTGTGTCTGGGTGCGTTTCTCCCAGATCACATGTATGCCCAAATGGAGGCCTGCTGTGTGAAATTACTCGCACTAATGGCACTACACACTTTTGTTGCAGGAAATCGGACAGCCGCACTGTAACTGCTAAAACGGGGATAATCACATCATTATGTCGGGGCAATTGAACTCTTCATCAGAGCAAACCAACTCTCTCAAATGACGCAAATGGATTTATTGACTAGTTATGAGACACTTACGAGTCTACACCTAGTCCTCTCAGTGCTACGTGGGCTTGTCTGTTCTGTTCTACGTCTATGGAAAAAGACGCTCAAAATAAATGGACTCAAACCCGACCAGAGGTGTCTAATAAAGTCTAATTAAAGAACGTTATATTACCATGGCAATTTGCACGTCTGAAGAGATCATTACGTGGGCTTTTTTCTTTGTATTCTTTTATATATATGTTTAACTGAGAAACAAACTGTATGTAATGAGACTGGGGCCTATGTCTGGCTGAGAATGGCCTGCTAACTAACTCTTAGTGAAGATACATCAATAAGTCCTTTGAGGCATCTGTTGTAGATGTGGTAGACATATTAGGACATCGACACTTGTTTTTCACTTGCGGGTCTAACACGGGTTTTGTCCGGAGTGGTAGAGAACATCCATGGCATTCGTGTCATTCTGTGGTGTGTTATGTCGTTGACTTTGTGTGTATGGTCTGTAGCCACTAATGAATGAGACAGAGGGTCCCACTCCAGAGATCCAAATCTTCCCTAGGGGTGTTGCCGGGCTGTGTACACGACCACTTAGAACAAGTCTCTGGACACTGATGAGTGTCAACTATCTGTGTGTGTGTGTGTGTGTGTGTATGTATATCTGTCTGTGTGTGTGTGTGTGTGTATATATCTGTCTGTGTGTGTGTGTTTGTGTATGCGTGCGTATGTTTCTCTTTTATAACAAGTCTCCAGACACGGCCGGGTGTCAGCAGCAGAGCCACGCGGCCTGGCTCCGGATGGCCCGACAGTATGCAAAACGGCACCCTGGGAGAATCAGCTCTTTCAAGTCCAATTACCTGGTGGAGCCAGTTATTTCAAAGGCCATCAGTAGAAGATGTCGGTTCCGATAAGGACCTGGACACATGTGTTCCATCACACTGATTCAAACAGGGTTTCCCAGCCCCAACTCTAAAACCCGGACAAAACCTTCAACCAGCCTCGAGCAATTTGACAAAAACAAACTGATTTAGCAAGGGACATAACCGTATTCAAAATCATATTTAAATAAATTCTAACAGCGCATACAAATATTTGTGTGGAATATATTTCCTTTGAAAATAGATATGATTACAGCAGGATATGAGTTTGAGAAAGAGTCTCGATATTGTTTTGCCTTTGAGGACGAACTGGTGAAGTGAAGTCTTTAAAGAATTATCCTGGCGATGGCTTTCCCGAAACCTCCAGAAATCTGATTACAGGTCTGTGAGAGCCACAAACAATGGCGTGGCAAGCCTGTCTCTGAACTGTGTGTCTCGGGCCAACTCCTGCTCTCTGCTCTGTTCTCTTCCTCTCAGATCTAAAGTGACGGAGAAGAGCATAATTCATTTTGTTTTTACTGGAAACATACTGTACAAATTTACAGTCAGACAGACGGAGGGGGAAAAAGGAAAGTTACAAGTAGGAAACCCCCTCTTAACACAACTGTGGTTTGGGCCAATGTAAACAATGTGTTTTATAGAATCCCTTTTACTAAAGACCAGGGAAAAGCAAGAGACAGTGAAACTCCAGCCTTTACAGGGAACTCCTGTACTTTATGCTTGATGGGAAAACTATGAGGACAATCTTAGAAATATGGGCCTTTGTAAGTCATTTCATAAGGTTTTTGAATGGATGTGAGTATGTCAAAAAAACAAAAAAAAAACAGTTATTGATGATGACATTTCTCTTCACATCCTATGACAGGTATATGACTCCATATTTTAGGTCTAAAACCATGGACAGTCTAAGTTACTGTAATGAAGTTGCTTTGGATGTCCTCTACTGATCTGTAGGATGTATTTAGTGTTTATAATACATTTTTTTTAGGCAGTATTATTTTAGCTCCCTGGCGGTGAGCCTTCTTCTCGATCCTTCCCCTTTAACGTTAAATCATCTGGACATTAAAGTATTTCGGTGAGTTACAAGACATGACATCTCGGGAAACATACAACCAAGGTCAAAGATGGAGCTCGTTAAAGGGATTGCACACAGCCACAAATTCA
The DNA here is from genome assembly GCF_023373465.1 of Oncorhynchus keta. Taxonomy (NCBI): domain Eukaryota; kingdom Metazoa; phylum Chordata; class Actinopteri; order Salmoniformes; family Salmonidae; genus Oncorhynchus; species Oncorhynchus keta. The sequence continues at coordinate 3,105,882 of NC_068452.1, read as the reverse complement.
GCGGGATCCCCCCCGAAAAATGTTTAGTTAACTTAAACATCAGTCGTGGGGAAATTCAGCTTTGTAAAGTAACCCGCCCCCGAGGAGACAAAGAGAGTGCTGTGGTAGACTGAGTGGTAGAGCGCTCCCCTGTCCCTTTGTGTTCATCACGGCAGGGACGTTTTGTTTGTTATCCGCGATGGTTTAACAAGCACCACAAGCAATGTCTGGATCACACAAGCTTAGAAGAGGATATATAACGATAAGAGGTTAAACATCAAAATAAACCACATACTGTAATGTCCTTTTAACGTCTTTGTGATGTTAGATCAAGACCATATTTCGGTGAAGGTCAGATGTCATTAAAAAGTATTGCATGCAGCGGTTTAGTCATGGGACAAAGTTTCCTTCTATAGTACTACTGTACCTTGAAATGTGGAATACTGAATATTCTAAAAAGGCATGTAAAAAAAAAAGCACAGATCTTATGGTCTTTGATCATCATAATCATCCACTTTTGAATCTGAATTAGTTTCTGAATGTCTAAAAGATTGCAGATTTAGAGATACCTTGTACACTCTTAGGAAAAAGGGTTCCAAAGGGGATTTTCGACTGTCCCCATAGGAAAACCCTTTTCACATCTTTTTTTTTTTCTCCAGAGGGATTTTCACTCAAGAGCAAAGAAGAAAGCGAATATAAAAAAAACAAACAAGCAACTTTGTTTCGGCAAAGCGGAATTCGTGGTCGTAGTTGTAGAGCTGAAACCAACAAACAGAATGATAATAGGTCAGTGGCCTAACCATACTGAACAGTGACGGAAAAAAAATGATACCAAACTGAAATAAGATGCTTCCACAAACATTTATTGCAATAGTTTGAATGATTTTTTCCCTGCCCATTGCATATTTTCTACATTCATCTAACAGTGCACATTTGTTCTAATCCAATTATCCTCATCATGCCACTCTCTAAATATATAATACCGTTTTACCATCTCACACACAGTGTAGAGGTGCTGTGATCTGGAAATAACTACAGCTAACCCTAACCAGGAAGTCAACAGGAAGAGCCCTAAACCATGACTGGGAATTCTGAGATTTAATTGGCCAGCTTGACTGCAGGAATTTTGGTGTGGCACACTAATTGACATAGAATTCCCTGGTGCTTTATCAACACAGGGAAGTGTGTGTGTGTGTGTGTGTGTGTGTGTGTGTGTGTGTGTGTGTGTGTGTGTGTGTGTGTGTGTGTGTGTGTGTGTGTGTGTGTGTGTGTGTGTGTGTGTCTGCATGTGTGTGATATGCCACCGGGACGATAACTAGCCACCTCTAGTAAACCAATCTATTACCAACGGGCAATTTGAAACACATGTTATTGGCTATTTTACGACAGGTTCCCCCTTTTAAGTGTTATATTCCTGTATGTACCACAGGCATTGGAGTCATCTCGGTGCCAAATTACTCACTTTCTGATTGATTACTTGTTATGTATTAAAGGAACAGTTCAGCGAAGTTCTGTATTTATATATTTTGCAAGCAGTTTATTGAGTGACACTTTGGACTTGAAGGCAAGGAAACAAATATCTAAATATGTCATATTGCTTAACTATAGAAGCAGTAGTCGAGTCTCTTTGGTTATAGGCTAAGTGGAGGGAGTGTGTATTCATTCATTGCCCTCTTCACAGTTATGATTTTAACTGACACTCATATGTGAGAAAAAGGAAGACATTTGTCAAATGAAATGATTGAATTCAATTATCAGGTGAGATTGACACTTCTAAATAATCAATACCACCTGGCAATTAACCTAATGATGGAATATATCACATCCAATTAAAGAGCCTCCTGCTTGTCAATCACACCTTCTGTGCACTTGTTAAACAGAAAAACACAGTCAGATAATTATCGTTTTAAGAGACATGTTTCTTTCTTCCTCGGCAGCTTATCTGATGGACTGCTACTCATTTCAGCCAGTCAGGCAATGACAGGTCCTGTGGATAGATAAACCCCTTTAACTCTTTAAGGCAAAGGGCCAGGGTCACCCTTAACCTCTGGAATCTATTGCCGCCTGACTCCCTGACTCTCTCCTGTGCAACTGACTGATAAATGGTTTCTAATGGAATGGCAGATTCTGGTTGGGAACGTCAGACTCCAGAGTGTTTTTCCAATGTAGGACGCCCCGCAGAAAGATCAAGACCATTTTCGCGCACACACACACACACACACACATACACATACACATACACATACACATACACATACACACACACGCATACAACACACACACACACATACAACACACACACATACAACACACACACATACAACACACACACATACAAAACACACACACACATACAACACACACACACATACAACACATACAACACACACACACACACACATACAACACACACACACACACATATACAACACACCCCAAAGGCCCTTCTACTGTAATCCCCAAGAGAAGGTTATCTCCTCTCTCTGCTCTCCACTCCGTCAGAAAAACTCCAGCCCAGCCAGCAGCTCTCTCCTCTGCTTTGCGGTCAGTGTCTTTAACCCCAGATGATAACACTTAGGCTGGCCATAAAGAATAGGCCTCCCTAAAGTGATCCATTAGTGATCCTATTCCCCCAGAGTGGGGCCTGGGCCCGGTGTCTACTGAAACAAACCAGGAAGCCTTGAAGGAAAACAGCATGGCAGACAAGTACAGAGATCAAAGACTCCAAAGACGAAGGCTACCTCCCCCCACCTCATTCACCCTCCTCCTTTCCCTCTCTCTCTCACGTCAGTCTCCTCAGACATAATCCTGTCTTCCTCCCCAATGTTTTCAATTAAGGCCCTCCTCTGAAAATGTTTCAGATTGTAACGTTATCAATTAGTCAGCAACTCCATCGAGGTTATTTAATGGTCCCGGGAGATGGGAGTTTTGATTTAGAGACTGTCAGGGAGATGTAAGGGAAAGATGTCCTGCTCTTAGCTCCAGGCAGTCTGATAAAGCTATGGGTTTGATGTTCCATAGGAATGTACTGTAGCTGGAGGCCAAACCTTGTGTATTCCACGTTCTGTGGTTTGGTACCATATACTAATGAGGAGACCGATAAATTTAAGCGCAAAGGTTTGCAAGCATTTTCCCCCAAGTACTTTAACCCTTTACACTCGTGGGAATTGGCCTATATGGATGGGGGCTAAATTGAAATGCTTCTCACAGAAGAAAAAGCATATGCATAACCATGGTAACAATTGAAAGCGAACAGTTTGGATATTATGGGACAATTATTAGACCAAAGGTGAGGGCACAACAGTTCACCTGACACAAAACTGAATCCAAACATTACACTGTTGATTTTATGTGCATTTTATATTTACTGTACTTTTCACCGCATTTGTTGATAACAAAATACTTTGCATACCTTCAGTAACACGATGAGAATATTCCTGGAATATGTGGGGTAGGTGCAACATAACAACATGAGTGAGAGGACTAACTGGTGTCTCCAAGTGGCCACACACCTCTCTAAAGTGTGCACAGTTCCTTAAGTCATTTCTATGCACTTTTATGACTCAAAGAAGAGTCGTCAACTACAAGGTGCTTGTTTTTGCTCTCCTACTTTAGCCGTGCCCTTGAGGAACTAGAGCAAGCACACTTGTAGTTGTTGTGTTTGGAACACACAATACTGCATCATCGCCATCGCACAATTACTGTTGTTGTTTATGCAATTCAAAAACGGTATAAATCGCAATCTGGGTCACGGGCATAATTTGAAAGCTTGTTCTATTGCCAACATGACTATCTAAGTTAGAGAATAGGATCTTAGTGTTAGGCTTTCACAGGGCAAGTCAGAAAATCAGTAATTTTGGTGAGCATAGAAAAGGAGTCATGCCTGCATTCAAGTGCGTGTTCCGATGCACATTTTCTTCACAATAGACCAACAGGCTCGTTCTGTTCAGAACAACCCAGGATATGATGCCATGTCATCTTGTAACTGTAGGCCTACATCAAACATAGTGATCATAAATGTAGATACTGGATACGTCTCATCTTTCAAAATACTTCAAGTCCTCTTAATTTACAGCATTTCCCTTACTCAGACAACAAGCAATGCGCAAAAGTTGCCCAATTAGCGCGAGGGATGGGGGCAACGGTGCTGTCTGAGTTAGGGAAATGCTGGAAGTTAAGAGGACTTGATGTATTTTGAAAGATGAGACGTTGACAATTATAATTAATACTGCTTTTGCACTTCACATTTCCATATCATGAAGTCATATACAGTGTTAAGATTTATGATCTCTATGTTCAGAACGGCTGTCAGTCAAAATCCACACAGCGCTATGAAGAGCAGAGCCTGAGCTCTGACATAATTTACAGCGTATTACTGAACAGGCACCAACGTTCCAATGTTGGGTACAAGTGTACATGGCTACTAGTCCAATGCAGCCATTGAAAAAAATCTAATTTCTGTGATTGTTTTAAATTCAAAAGGTAAAAAATAAACAAAAATAGCTTCTTAGCAAAGGGCAAAATTACATGCTTGACTGCACTGGGCCTTAAAGATTGAAGTCCTTTAAATATGCACCATATGCACCTTATGACCCTGGGACTGAACACCTCCCTCTGCAACTGGATCCTAGACTTCCTGACGGGCCGCCCCCAGGTGGTAAGGGTAGGTAACAACACATCTGCCATGCCGATCCTCAACACGGGGGTCCCTCAGGGGTGTGTGCTCAGTCCCCTCCTGTACTCCCTGTTCACCCATGACTGCATGACCAGGAACAACTCCAACACCATCATTAAGTTTATCGACAACACAACAGTGGTAGGCCTGATCACCGACAACGACGAGACAGCCTATAGGGAGGAGGTCATAGACTTGGCCATGTGGTGCCAGGACAACAACCTCTCCCTCAGCATGATCAAGACAATGGAGATCAATGTGGACTAAAGGAAAAGGAGGACTGAGCACGCCCCCATTCTCATCGACGGGCTGTGGTGGAACAGGTTGAGAGCTTCAAGTTCCTTGGTGTCCACATCAACAACAAACTAGAATGGTCCAAACACACCAAGAAAGTCGTGAAGAGGTCACGACAAAGCCTATTCCCCCTCAGGAGACAGAAAAGAGTTGGCATGGGTCCTCAGATCCTTAAAGTTCTACAGCTGCACCATTGAGAGCATCCTGACTGGTTGCATCACTGCCTGGTATGGCAACTGTACCTCACTGGGGCCAAGCTTCCTGCCATCCAGGACCTATATACCAGGCGGTGCCAGAAGAAGGCCCTAGTCATAGACTATTCTCTCTGCTACCGTACGGCAAGCAGTACCGGAGCGCCAATTCTAGGTCCAAAAGATTTCTTAACAGCTTCTACCCCCAAGCCATAAGACTCCTGAACAGCTAATCAAATGCTCCCCCCCCCCCCCACCCTTATTTTACGGTGCTGCTACTCTGTTTATCTATGCATAGTCACTTTACCTCTTCATATTACCTAAATTACCTCGAATAACATGTGCTCCCACACATTGACTCTGTACCGGTACCCCCTGTATATAGCCTCGCTACTGTTATTTTACTGCTGCTCTTTGATTATTTGTTATTTTTCTATTATTATAATGTTATTTTTTAAATGATCTATTTTTTTTTTTTTAAACGTAACATTTTTTTTCTTAAAACTGCATTGTTGGTTAAGGGCTTGTGAGTAAGCATTTCACAGTAAGGTCTAACTACACCTTTTGTAATCGTTGCGTGTGACAAATAACATTTGATTTGATGTCAGCATAGGTAGGCCCTCCACGAAATGTCACACACAACTGATTTGTGGGTAAAAACAAGAAAACTAAAAAGGTTAAGATTGAATGTGCATTTCTACAACAGCTCAGGCTCTCACAAGATATATATATATATATTCTTAAGGTTAAAACGTGTGAATACTTTGAAATAACTCATCCATCTGGTCAATTTATGTCGGCATGACAAAATGTTGACGTGTTTTTATTTATGTGTTTTTCATAGGTGAAAGTAGAACATTTTTGGGATTATGGGAGTATCCATGAATAATTATGTTTGTTGAAAATTTAAAAAAGCATAGCTATATTTTAAACCTATTTCTGAGTTCCTAGGTCATGTGGAAACTAGTATCTTAATTAGCTTTGGTTCAGTTGTCACATATATTTGAGTCATTTAGCAGACACTGTTATTCACAGAGTCTTACAGTAGTGAGATCATACATTTTTGTGCTTTTTTTTTGTACTCATCCCTCTAGGGAATCGAACCCACAACCCTGCAAGTGCCATGCTCTACCAACTGAGCCACACAGGATCACATGGAATGTGGGGTTGGTTGTCACAATCAACTCCATTATAAAATTGCCACTGCCAGTATACAAAAAAATCCTAAATTATTTTGTGATTGTGCTATAAAGAGCTCCCTTCCCAGGTAGCACATTTGGTTCCTTGGAAATTGTGGGAACGTACGTTTTTGGTTTCCCATTGGTTCTCAGAACAAAGCCATCATTTTCCTGTCCGGTAGAACTTAAAGTTTTTTTAAAAAACGTTACCTTTTTCTGGGAATGTACAATTATAGGTTGCTGGGAGGTTTTGAGAACTTTTTACTATGGTTCCCTGAACGTTTATTTGGGAGGTTTCATGAATGTTCTAAGAATGCACATTTTATAGGTTATTTGAAGGCAATTAAATAGCTTTCTGAGAACATGTTTCAATAAGGCTTTTAATAACACTGCTGGCTTAACTGTTATTAATTCCATGCACAGAAAAGACACATGGAAATGAATTTGCTTCGGGATTAACCATGCAAACACGTTCTTCATTGTAGTACGTGTCCGTGAGATTCAAACCTTATGGTCTTGTGTTGTTTATCCATGGAATTAGTCCATTGCGCCACCAGGATAGCGCTAGCATGCCACGTTCTTTTAACTCACACAAAGTTGTTCATTTTTGTCTATTAAAATCAGGTGTGGTCACTTAGTGGGCATGGCCAACACACCTGAACACACTTAGCAAAATACTGTAGAGGATATAGAGAGTTTTGTTGATGCCGAGAACGGAATGTATATGTTTTTGAATCACATTCTTAGAACGCTCTTTGGACGTTACTAATTGCAGCATTACTGTGAAAATGGAAGAGAAAAGTGGAAGAAAGTAAGGAACTAGTCTGTCGGGCCCTGCATTAAAGACCAAAATTGGCTAAAGAAAGTTGTGATAAATAAAAAAAGTATGCCAGTTTCATTTAACGACCAACAAATGTACAACTGTGTCATATTGCAAAATAGTTGGGAAGAGATTTTTGATGTACCGATTCTATGGCATAACGCTGGATTCAAAACTTCAGAGTTTTTCAATTTAAATGATGAGACAAAATTCTTGCAACCAATAGAATGTTATATATAAGGAGGATACAACCATCCCAGCTCTGCAGATTTTGCTGCGAAGAGACAGAATCAGTATCATTTGTTATGCTACTCTCCATATGTACTGTACAATGCATTTAGAGTGTTCAGACCCCTTCACTTTGTCCACATTTTGTTACGTTACAGCCTTATTCTAAAATGGATTAAATACAACATTTTCCTCATCAATCTACACACAATACACCATAATTGCAAAGTGAAAACAGTTTCTATTTTTTATTTTTTTGTTGACATTTTTGCAAATGTATTAATAAAAACAGAGAGACCTTATTTAAGTATTCAGACCCTTTGCTATGAGGCTTGAAATTGAGCTCAGGTGCATCCTGTTTCCATTGATCATCCTTGAGATTTTTGTACAACTTTATTGGAGTCCACGTGTGGTAAATTCAATTGATTGTACATGATTTGGAAAGGCACACACCTATCTACATAAGGTCCCACAGTTGACAGTCCATGGCAGAGCTAAAACCAAGCCATGAGGTCGAAGAGCCGAGACAGGATTGTGTCGAGGCACAGAACTGGGGGAGGATACCAAAAAATGTCTGCAGCATTGAAGGTCCCCAAGAACACAGTGGCCTCCATCATTCTTAAAAGGAAGAAATTTGGAACCACCAAGACTCTTTCTAGATCTGGCCGCCCAGCCAAACTGAGCAATCTGGGGAGAAGAGTCTGGTCAGGGAGGTGACCAAGAACCCGATGGTCACTCTGACAGAGCACTAGAGTTCCTCTATGGAGATGGGACAACCTTCCAGGAGGACAACCATCTCTGCAGCACTCCACCAATGAGGCCTTTATGGTAGGGTGACCAGACGGAAGTCACTCCACAGTAAACAACACATGACAGCCCATGAGACACATCTCAGACCATGAGAAACAAGATGATCTTGTCTGATAAAACCAAGTGTGAACTATTTGGCCTGAATCCCAAGTGTCACATCTGGAGGAAACCTGGCACCATCCCTATGGTGAAGCATGGTGGTGGCAGCATCATGCTGTGGGGATGTTTTTCAGTGGCAGGGACTGGGAGACTAGTCAGGATCGAGGGCAAGATGAACTGAGCAAAGTACAGAGAGATCCTTGACGAAAACCTGCTCCAGAGTGCTCAGGACCTCTGACTGGGATGAAGGTTCACCTTCCAACAAGACAATGACCCTAAGCACACAAGCAAGACAACACAGGAGTGGTTTCGGGACAAGGCTCTGAATGTCCTTGAGTGGCCCAGCCAGAGCCCAGACTTGAAGCCGATCGAACATCTCTGGAGAGACCTGAATATAGCTGTGCAGCGAGACTCTCCATCCAACCTGACAGAGCTTGAGAGGATCTGCAGAGAAGAATGAGAGAAACTCCCCAAATACAGGTGTGCCAAGCTTGTAGCGTCATACCCAAGTAGACTTGAGGCTGTAATCGCTGCCAAAGGTGCTTCAACAAAGTACCCAGTAAAGGGTCTGAATGCTTTTATGTAAATATAATATTTCAGTTTTTAAAATGGTCATTATTGGATTGTCATTATTGGGTATTGTGTGTAGATTGATGAGGAAAAAAACTATTTAATCAATTTTAGAATAAGGCTGTAAGGTAACAAAATGTGGAAAAAGTCAAGGGGTCTGAATACTTTCTGTATGCACTGTAGCTTGTTTTTGGTAGCAGGTTCAGGAATGGCTAAAGAATTTCAACATTTACCTGGAGCTAACTCTGCAAATAGCACTGCTGGGTGATTTAAAAAGTCATAGTCAATCGATCAATAATATAATAATACTCTTAGCAAACGTTTTTATCTTTAAATTTACAATACGTAGAATCTATGAGAATAGAAAGGTTCGGGAACTTTTGTGAAACGTCACAACACAGTTGAAAATAAAAACTGGATGGTGTTCAGAGATGGTTTGGAGGAGTTGAGTCGAGCTGAAAGATGGAACTAAAAACGAACATGATAACTATTATAAAATATACTGTGTCCGTAAAATGTATGTAGTATGTATGTAGTAGTAGCTCCACAAGTCTGGTTCATCCTTGGGAGCAATTTCCATACTCCTGAAGGTACCACGTTCATCTGAACAAACAATAGTATGCAAGTATAAACACCATGGGACCACGCAGCCGTCATACCGCTCAGGACGGAGATGTGCTCTGTCTTCTAGAGATGAACGTACTTTGGTGCGAAAAGTGCAAATCAATCCCAGAACAACAGCAAAGGACCTTGTGAAGATGCTGGAGGAAACAGGTACAAAAGTACCGATATCCACAGTAAAACGAGTCCTATATCGACATAACCTGAAAGGCCGCTCAGCAAGGAGAAGCCACTGCTTCAAAACCGCCATAAAAAGGACAGACTACGGCTTGCAACTGCACATGGGGACAAAGATCTTACTTTTTGGAGAAATGTCCTCTGGTCTGATGAAACAAAAATAGAACTGTTTGGCCATAATAACCATCGTTATGTTTGGAGGAAAAAGGGGGAGGCTTGCAAGCCGAAAGAACACCATCCCAACCGTGAAGTACGGGGGTGGCAGCATCATGTTGTGGGGGTGCTTTGCTGCAAGAGGGACTGGTGCACTTCACAAAATAGATGGCATCATGAGGTTGGAAAATTATGTGGATATTTTGAAGCAACATCTCAAGACATCAGTCAGGAAGTTAAAGCTTGGTTCCATATGGACAATGATTCCAAGCATACTTCAAAGTTGTGACAAAATGGCTTAAGGACAACAAAGTCAAGGTTTTGGAGTGGCCATCACAAAGCCCTTGCCTCAATCCTATAGAAAATGTGTGGGCAGAACTGAAAAAGCGTGTGCGAGCAAGGAGGTCTACAAACCTAACTCAATTACACCAGCTCTGTCAGGAGGAATGGGCCAAAATTCACCCAACTTATTGTGGGAAACTTGTGGAAGGCTACCTGAAACGTTTGACCCAAGTTAAACAATTTAAAGGCAATGCTACCAAATACTAATAGAGTGTATGTAAACTTTTGACCCACTGGGAATGTGATGAAAGAAATTAAATCTGAAATAAATCATTCTCTCTACTATTATTCTTACATTTCACATTCTTAAAATAAAGTGGTGATCCTAACTGACCTAAAACAGGGAGTGTTTTTCTCGGATTAAATGTCAGGAATTGTGAAAAACTGAGTTTAAATGTATTTGGCTAAGGTGTATGTAAACTTCCCGACATCGACTGTATGTACCCCAAAATATATAGGGGATTGGAAATTTTTACTTATTTTTTATTTCACCTTTATTTAACCAGGTAGGCTAGTTGAGAACAAGTTCTCATTTGCAACTGCGACCTGGCCAAGATAAAGCATAGCAGTGTGAACAGACAACACAGAGTTACACATGGAGTAAACAATTAACAAGTCAATAACACAGTAGAAAAAAAGGGGAGTCTATATACAATGTGTGCAAAAGGCATGAGGAGGTAGGCGAATAATTACAATATTGCAGATTAACACTGGAGTGATAAATGATCAGATGATCATGTACAGGTAGAGATATTGGTGTGCAAAAGAGCAGAAAAGTAAATAAATAAAAACTGTGGGGATGAGGTAGGTGAAAATGGGTGGGCTATTTACCAATAGATTATGTACAGCTGCAGCGATCGGTTAGCTGCTCAGATAGCTGATGTTTGAAGTTGGTGAGGGAGATAAAAGTCTCCAACTTCAGCGATTTTTGCAATTCGTTCCAGTCACAGGCAGCAGAGTACTGGAACGAAAGGCGGCCGAATGAGGTGTTGGCTTTAGGGATGATCAATGAGATACACCTGCTGAAGTGCGTGCTACGGATGGGTGTTGCCATCATGACCAGTGAACTGAGATAAGGCGGAGCTTTACCTAGCATGGCCTTGTAGATGACCTGGAGCCAGTGGGTCTGGCGACGAATATGTAGCGAGGGCCAGCCGACTAGAGCATACAAGTCGCAGTGGTGGGTAGTATAAGGTGCTTTAGTGACAAAACTGATGGCACTGTGATAAACTGCATCCAGTTTGCTGAGTAGAGTGTTGGAAGCGATTTTGTAGATGACATCGCCGAAGTCGAGGATCGGTAGGATAGTCCGTTTTACTAGGGTAAGCTTGGCAGCGTGAGTGAAGGAGGCTTTGTTGCGGAATAGAAAGCTGACTCTTGATTTGATTTTCGATTGGAGATGTTTGATATGGGTCTGGAAGGAGAGTTTGCAGTTTAGCCAGACACCTAGGTACTTATAGGTGTCCACATATTCAAGGTCGGAACCATCCAGTGTGGCGATGCTAGTCGGGCATGCGGGTGCAGGCAGCGATCGGTTGAAAAGCATGCATTTGGTTTTTACTAGCGTTTAAGAGCAGTTGGAGGCCACGGAAGGAGTGTTGTATGGCATTGAAGCTCGTTTGGAGGTTAGATAGCACAGTGTCCAATGACGGGCCGAAAGTATATAGAATGGTGTCGTCTGCGTAGAGGTGGATCAGGGAATCGCCCGCAGCAAGACCAACATCATTGATATATACAGAGAAAAGAGTCGGCCCGAGAATTGAACCCTGTGGCACCCCCATAGAGACTGCCAGAGGACCGAACAGCATGCCCTCCGATTTGACACACTGAACTCTGTCTGCAAAGTAATTGGTGAACCAGGCAAGGCAGTCATCCGAAAAACCGAGGCTACTGAGTCTGCCGATAAGAATCTGGTGGTTGACAGAGTCGAAAGCCTTTGCAAGGTCGAAAAGACGGCTGCACAGTACTGTCTTTTATCGATGGCGGTTATGATGTCGTTTAGTACCTTGAGTGTGGCTGAGGTGCACCCGTGACCGGCTCGGAAACCAGATTGCAGTGACCTGTTTGTTGACTTGGCTTTCGAAGACCTTCGTGCTCACAGAAGTGTTTTAGGGTGCGTTTGACAGTGATGAGGGGTGGTCGTTTGACTGCGGCACCGTAGCGGATACAGGCATTGAGGCAGTGGTCGCTGAGATCCTGGTTGAAGACAGCGGAGGTGTATTTGGAGGGCCAGTTGGTCAGGATGACGTCTATGAGGGTGCCCTTGCTTACAGAGTTAGGGTTGTACCTGGTGGTTTCCTTGATGATTTGTGTGAGATTGAGGGCATCTAGCTTAGATTGTAGGACTGCCGGGGTGTTAAGCATATCCCAGTTTAGGTCACCTAACAGAACAAACTCTGAAGCTAGATGGGGGGCAATCAATTCACAAATGGTGTCCAGGGCACAGCTGGGAGCTGAGGGGGGTCGGTAGCAGGCGGCAACAGTGAGAGACTTATTTCTGGAGAGAGTCATTTTCAGAATTAGTAGTTCGAACTGTTTGGGTATGGACCTGGAAAGTATGACATTACTTTGCAGGCTATCTCTGCAGTAGACTGCAACTCCTCCCCCTTTGGCAGTTCTATCTTGACGGAAGATGTTATAGTTGGGTATGGAAATCTCTGAATTTTTGGTGGCCTTCCTGAGCCAGGATTCAGACACGGCAAGGACATCAGGGTTAGCAGAGTGTGCTAAAGCAGTGAGTAAAACAAACTTAGGGAGGAGGCTTCTGATGTTGACATGCATGAAACCAAGGCTTTTTCAATCACAGGTCAACAAATGAGGGTGCCTGGGGACAATCACAAGTCAACAAATGAGGGTGCCTGGGGACATGCAGGGCCTGGGTTTACCTCCACATCACCCGCGGAACAGAGAAGGAGTAGTATGAGGGTGCGGCTAAAGGCTATCAAAACTGGTCGCCTAGAGCGTTGGGGACAGAGAATAAGAGGAGCAGGTTTCTGGGCATGGTAGAATATATTCAGGGCATAATGCGCAGACAGGGGTATGGTGGGTTGCGGGTACGGCGGAGGTAAGCCCAGGCACTGGGTGATGATGAGAGAGGTTTTATCTCTGGACATGCTGGTTGTAATGGGTGAAGTCACCGCATATGTGGGAGGTGGGACAAAGGAGGTATCAGGGGTATAAGGAGTGGGACTAGGGGCTCCATTGTGAACTAAAACAATGATAACTAACCTGACAGTATACAAGGCATATTGACATTTGAGAGAGACATACAGCGAGGCATACAGTAATCACAGGTGTTGAATTGAGAAAGCTAGCTAAAACAGTGGGTGAGACAACAGCTAATCAGCTAGCATAACAACAGCAGGTAAAATGGCATTGACTAGGCAACGGGGCCGACAGATAAAACAAACAAGCAGAATGGAGTACCGTGATTAATGGACAGTCCAGCGTGCATCAGCTATGTAGCCAAGTGATCAGAGTCCAGGGGCAGCGGTGGATGGGGCAGGGAGGCTGGACTGGCGAGTGTTATCCAGGTTAAAAAAAACTAACAATGACTAAATAGCTTGTAGCTAGTTAGCTGGTTAGCTTCTGGAGGTTCTTGAGTGTGTTCTAAAAATTAAAAATAATAGCGATTCCGTATCACATTGGGTGAGGCAGGTTTCCGGAAGGTATAAACACATTTTAAAAATTGGGAAGAGATAAAAAGTACATATGGGCCACTGCGATGCAGACGGTTAACAGGCCTGTGCTAACAAGCTAACAGATTAGCAGGCCGGGGTAAACAAGGTAGTAGTTAGCGGACCTGGGCTAAACAAGCTAGCAGTTAGCATGCCGAATTAGCAAGCAAGGAGATAGCGAGGGCTAGAGAGGTAGCCTTTGGAGGACGTCGCGACGGGGTGAGTCTGTTTATTCCTCTTCATGCAGTGACATCGATAGACCGGTCGTGGATCCGGGTATAGAAGCCCAGGAGTATGCTAGGAACACAGGAGCTCTGGCCGGGCTAGCTTCAGCTACGTGGGTGGAAACGCTAGCCAGGAGTAATCAACCAGGGTTGCGGTTTAGCTCGATAGCTAGTTGTGAAGATCCAGCTGAAAAAAATGTTCCGTTTGCGGAGGGAATCCGGGGATAAAAAATAAATAGGTCCGTTATGCTCTGGTTAGCGTTGCGTTGTTCGAACTGGTGCGAGCTTTCCGAGCTAAAGGTTAGCTGATGACCGGTTAGCTGAAGACCGCTAGCATAGCTGGTGGTTAGCTGGCTAGCTTCAGTTGAGGGGTTCCGGTTCCGAAGTAAATATAAATACTATAGGAAAAGTAGCTACATTGGGTGAGGCGGATTGCAGGAGAGTATTTGGAAGCTTAGGTTTAGCAAAATGTTTTTAAAGATATGCGAAGAAAAATATCTGAAACGAAAAAGAGACGATATTTACAGATATTTACAGAGAGACGACTTACTGCTACGCCATCTTGGATTGTGTGAGATAATGCAGACAATTCCATTGATGGAAGCCACAATCTATCTGCCAAGCTTACCCTAGTAAAACTGACTATCCTACCGATCCTCGACTTCGGCGATGTCATCTACAAAATGGCTTCCAACACTCTACTCAGTAAACTGGATGCAGTCTATCACAGTGCCATCCGTTTTGTCACTAAAGCACCTTATACCACCCACCACTGCGACTTGTATGCTCTAGTCGGCTGGCCCTCACTACATATTCGTCGCCAGACCCACTGGCTCCAGGTCATCTACAAGTCCATGCTAGGTAAAGCTCCGCCTTATCTCAGCTCACTGGTCACGATGGCAACACCCATCCGTAGCACGCGCTCCAGCAGGTGTATCTCACTGATCATCCCTAAAGCCAACACCTCATTTGGCCACCTTTCGTTCCAGTACTCTGCTGCCTGTGACTGGAACGAATTGCAAAAATCGCTGAAGTTGGAGACTTTTATCTCCCTCACCAACTTCAAACATCAGCTATCCGAGCAGCTAACCGATCGCTGCAGCTGTACTTAGTCTATAGGTAAATAGCTCACCCTTTTTCACCTACCTCATTCCCATACTGTTTTTATACTGTTTTTATTTATTTACTTTTCTGCTCTTTTGCACACCAATATCTCTACCTGTACATGCCCATCTGATCATTTATCACTCCAGTGTTAATCTGCAAAATTGTATTATTCGCCTACCTCCTCATGCCTTTTGCACACATTGTATATAGACTGCCCATTTTTTTTCTACTGTGTTATTGACTTGCTAATTGTTTACTCCATGTGTAACTCTGTGTTGTCTGTTCACACTGCTATGCTTTATCTTGGCCAGGTCGCAGTTGCAAATGAGAACTTGTTCTCAACTAGCCTACCTGGTTAAATAAAGGTGAAATAAAAAAATATATATATTTTTTTTAAAGCTGATATTAAAAGCAATATTAAAGCCTCCCCCACAGAAAAAATGTATTGTGATTTTTATGGAACGTTTTCTTAATGTTCTGAGAACCTTATTTTAAATTGAACCATGAATAAACCTGCAGAAAACGTTATGCTGAAGTAGTGAAATTCCCACAGAAGAAAGTTGTTTCTTAAATGTTCTCTGAACGTTCTGAGAACGTGACTTTAAATAGAACCACGAGGAAACCTGCAGAAAACGTCATGCTAAATAACCACCGTTGCCTCTCTCCCACTCATATTTCTTTCTGTCACACACCCGCATACACACACTAATTTACTTAAAATGTCATATGTTCTTCCCATGGTATAAAATGCAGATTTTTGGGGGGGAATATCGCTCAATCAAGGAAAGGCTATTTCTAAAACTGTATACTTTATTGCTTAATTTCCTGTTCCAAAATGAATAAGCTAATAGCAAACATTGTGACATCCAACCCTGTACTGTGTGAAATCCAACCTTGCGATGGGGCTGGTTGTCACAAGTGCCCAGCTTGATGGCTCCATGTTGGAATAAGATATGAGGATTAAAGGGTCCCCATTTCATCCTAAGACCTTGTTCTTTCACCTAATATTGAACATTGTCTTGTATTATATACTGGTGGTGAGAAATACACACGAGAGTAAAAAGTGTGACAACCAATCCCGTTCTCCCCTAACCATCTAAGGATAGTACAGGTAAGCCTTTATACAGGTAGTCCCCTCATATGCTTTGGAACACACAACTACAGTACTTGTCCCTGTCCCCCCCCATAAACAGCAGCCCTCACCACTCTAACCGAACCTCCCCAACATCCAGCTACTGTTGAGCCTTACTCAAAGGCCCTCGTTTGCGCTTGTCCGACAGGCTTGTTTTAGCCGGGGATGAGGGAGACAGACAGGGAGAGGAGAGGAGAGGAGAGAGAGAAGAACCAAACCGGAGATGCCAGGGCCCCCCTACTAACTCACAAACAGCCAATCACCTGACTCATCTGTCATCGAGCTGCTCCGAGCCTCTGTGGTGTCTCTCACTGTCTTCCTCTTAATTACCCATCATCCACCTCTCCGGCAAGGCCCTCACAAATTACAGCGCATTGTCCCCCACCGATCGACCTGTCATCACGCGGCCCGGGTTTCAGAGACGCTAGCCATTGTCGGCTGCTGTGCCCCGGCCCGGGCCGAGAGGAGAGGGCCCCCCGTAAAACAAACCTTCCCCATTAGCTCTGGTGCCAGCTGACTTTGTGACCCAGACGGCTTTCTGCCGAGTCAGGCCAAATGACAGGAGCTGTGGCTGATATACCCACACATACAATGGAGGGAGAGATGGAGAGAGAGAGAGGGGGGGGGTAGAGGGTGGGAGAGAAGGGAGAGAGAGAGAGAGAGATTGGGAGGAACATAACAAAAGAACGCCCTTCCTTGACATGAGCTAGTGGTCATATTAAGTTAATCCTCCTGGCCCACTCTTTTCTTTTCTTTCTTTTTTTCTTTTCTTCCCTCTTTCCATTTATTTGATTGTGTTCGTCTGCAGTGAGGATCTCTATGGAGAATTGGCCTCATCCATCAGACTAAACGTCTCCACTGCCCAGGAGTTGAGAGAAGAATTGACCCCTTTTTATGATGTCAGATGAGCAGAGAGATGGAAGCAATAGGAGCACTGTTCTCGTCCGAGACTGCTGGAGAGATGGAGTAGATTTTCAGCATTCATATTTGTTCAGCCATTGAATTGCCCTGTATTGAATTGTATTGAATACAGTGTAAATGCAATGTAGAGAAGTAAAGTAGGGCCAGACGTTTTTTTTTACCTGGTCAGATCACATTGAATTCATGAGAGTCAATGGGGTCCGGTAGATTATCATGAAAACTATAACAAAGGAAAATCATGAATTTATCCGTTTTCTCCAGACCCCCCAAAAAAAAAGACTGTCTCAGTTTGACTGTAATTCCCAATTACAGCGCCTATGTGACCGACTTCCTCGCAAAGAATATATTGATGCAGATGTGCTCAAGAAACTGATCATCTCCCGATCACCCCGAAGAATCCAGCAATCAAACCGAGAATGTTTTCTTCTTCTTCAAATTAAAGTCCACAAAGCTTTGTTTATCTTGCAGTCAAATGAAATCAGCTTCGTGCCCTGGTTTCATCGTGCCAACAGATTGCATCAGCCAAAACTAAAGACCTATTGAAAAACAAACACATAGTAAATTTTAATTGTACAGCCTTGGGTATCGAACGTAAACCGTTTTACTGTTCTCCTTTCTCTGCTATTACCGAAATGGCAGCAACTAAATGCACAAATGAATAATGACTAGCATGTGCTGGGTTAAGTGTGGAATTATTTTACTGTGTTATTAGGTGTAAATGAGAGATTAAAGGTACAGCAAAGGGTGTTCAGTTCAGATGCTCACACAACCACCTTAACAGTCGGCCGGGGTTTCCAAGGGACAAATAAACGTTTGATGAAGTATTATTGTGAACTTGGAATATATTCTGTGTATTGATGAAACATCTTTGTCTTTAAAAAAAAAAAAATCCTCATAATGTCATAAAAAAAAGTCATTATAATACAATGGTGTACTCTTAAGAATGTCAAAATGCATTTCCCTTCCAAAGTCTTTTTCTTCTTCTCTCAGAGTGAATACACATCGAGAGTCATTTGAATTGCATAAAACTGTTTGGTATTTTAAGTCCTCATAAATCCTTTAAATCTTTAAATGCCAAATTGAATTTCTGTCCCTGTCATTTGTCTGGTGGTACTCTGGAGTGGCGCAGCGGTCTAACCAATTCTAGAGGCATCACTACCGACTCTGGTTCGATCCTGGGGTGTAACACAACCGGCCGTGATGGCAGAGCAAAATTGGCCCAACGTAGTCCGGGTTTGGCCGAGGTAGGCCGTCATCGTAAATTGGAATTGCTTCTTAACTGACTTGCCTAGTTAACCTCCATAAATGAACAAATATTAAAAAAAAATGTGATTTATTATCTAGTCTATTGTGACTCACAATCTGCTACAAAGTCATACTGTATGTACACGTCCATAAGTTATTGTGAGGACCCCCCACCAATGCTCCCCCCCAAACAAATACCTCTTAATTATAAGCAATTGCCCCCTTTCCCCTCAGTCTGTGGTACATCAAAGCACTAGTAATTGTATGAGTTTGTTTGTGGGGGATAAAATGTGACGCGAGTTGTAAAAAAAAATGAAAATGGAAGGCTCCCATTGAAAAACTGTGACTTCCTTCCTCTCTCTCTCTCTCTCTCTCTGAAAAACACTGGAAAAAGTGCCATTTGGCATCGATTAGAAAAAGGCTAAATTAGGGAGGTGGGTGGGGGGAAGAGGGGAGGAAGACCACAGGGTAACACACATGTATCTGTAGCCGCGACACTCTCTACACCCTCTAATTTGGTCTACGAATTTGCTGTATTTGTTCCCATATACCAGTAGGTCTCAATTAGACAGTAAATGAATGGCATAGCACATTGCGTGTGTGTGTGTGTGCTTGTGTGTGTATGTGTGTGTTGATGTGTGTATATGTGTGCCTGTGTGTGTACAGTATGTGTGTGTGTTGATGTGTGCCTGTGTGTGTACAGTATGTGTGTGTGTGTTGATGTGTGTATGTATGGGCACAGTTCCCATTTGTAAGTCATTCAAATATTTTTTTCTGTAACATTAATTAAAGTGCTTGCATGCAGCCACAGTCCCGCCGGCTACACAAGTTGAGGATAATGAAGGGGTTCAGTGTCTTGTGGTCCTCTCAGTTTAGAGTGTTAACTGTCTGGTGGTCCTCTCAGTTCAGTGTGTTAACTGTCTGGTGGTCCTCTCAGTTCAGTGTTAACTGTCTGGTGGTCCTCTCAGTTCAGAGTGTTAACTGTCTGGTGGTCCTCTCAGTTCAGTGTTAACTGTCTGGTGGTCCTCTCAGTTCAGTGTTAACTGTCTGGTGGTCCTCTCAGTTCAGAGTGTTAACTGTCTGGTGGTCCTCTCAGTTTAGAGTGTTAACTGTCTGGTGGTCCTCTCAGTTTAGAGTGTTAACTGTCTGGTGGTCCTCTCAGTTCAGAGTGTTAACTGTCTGGTGGTCCTCTCAGTTCAGAGTGTTAACTGTCTGGTGGTCCTCTCAGTTCAGAGTGTTAACTGTCTGGTGGTCCTCTCAGTTCAGAGTGTTAACTGTCTGGTGGTCCTCTCAGTTCAGAGTGTTAACTGTCTTGTGGTCCTCTCAGTTCAGAGTGTTAACTGTCTGGTGGTCCTCTCAGTTCAATGTGCTAACTGTCTGGTGGTCCTCTCAGTTCAGAGTGTTAACTGTCTGGTGGTCCTCTCAGTTCAGTGTGCTAACTGTCTGGTGGTCCTCTCAGTTCAGAGTGTTAACTGTCTGGTGGTCCTCTCAGTTCAGAGTGTTAACTGTCTGGTGGTCCTCTCAGTTCAGTGTCTTGTGGTCCTCTCAGTTTAGTGTTAACTGTCTGGTGGTCCTCTCAGTTCAGATTGCTAACTGTCTGGTGGTCCTCTCAGTTCAGAGTGTTAACTGTCTGGTGGTCCTCTCAGTTCAGTGTGCTAACTGTCTGGTGGTCCTCTCAGTTCAGTGTTAACTGTCTGGTGGTCCTCTCATTTCAGTGTTAACTGTCTGGTGGTCCTCTCAGTTCAGAGTGTTAACTGTCTGGTGGTCCTCTCAGTTCAGTGTGTTAACTGTCTGGTGGTCCTCTCAGTTCAGTGTGTTAACTGTCTGGTGGTCCTCTCAGTTCAGAGTGTTAACTGTCTGGTGGTCCTCTCAGTTCAGAGTGTTAACTGTCTGGTGGTCCTCTCAGTTCAGTGTGCTAACTGTCTGGTGGTCCTCTCAGTTCAGAGTGTTAACTGTCTGGTGGTCCTCTCAGTTCAGAGTGTTAACTGTCTGGTGGTCCTCTCAGTTCAGAGTGTTAACTGTCTGGTGGTCCTCTCAGTTCAATGTGTTAACTGTCTGGTGGTCCTCTCAGTTCAGAGTGTTAACTGTCTGGTGGTCCTCTCAGTTCAGTGTGTTAACTGTCTGGTGGTCCTCTCAGTTCAGAGTGTTAACTGTCTGTGGTCCTCTCAGTTCAGAGTGTTAACTGTCTGGTGGTCCTCTCAGTTCAGTGTCTTGTGGTCCTCTCAGTTTAGTGTTAACTGTCTGGTGGTCCTCTCAGTTCAGTCTGGTGGTCCTCTGTTAACTGTCTGTCTGTGGTCCTCTCAGTTCAGTGTGCTAACTGTCTGGTGGTCCTCTCAGTTCAGTGTGTTAACTGTCTGGTGGTCCTCTCAGTTCAGTGTTAACTGTCTGGTGGTCCTCTCAGTTCAGTGTTAACTGTCTGGTGGTCCTCTCAGTTCAGAGTGTTAACTGTCTGGTGGTCCTCTCAGTTCAGAGTGTTAACTGTCTGGTGGTCCTCTCAGTTCAGAGTGTTAACTGTCTGGTGGTCCTCTCAGTTCAGAGTGTTAACTGTCTGGTGGTCCTCTCAGTTCAGAGTGTTAACTGTCTGGGTCCTCTCAGGTCCTCTCAGTTCAGAGTGTTAACTGTCTGGTGGTCCTCTCAGTTCAGTGTGCTAACTGTCTGGTGGTCCTCTCAGTTCAGAGTGTTAACTGTCTGGTGGTCCTCTCAGTTCAGTGTGTTAACTGTCTGGTGGTCCTCTCAGTTCAGTGTGCTAACTGTCTGGTGGTCCTCTCAGTTCAGTGTGTTAACTGTCTGGTGGTCCTCTCAGTTCAGAGTGTTAACTGTCTGGTGGTCCTCTCAGTTCAGAGTGTTAACTGTCTGGTGGTCCTCTCAGTTCAGTGTGTTAACTGTCTGGTGGTCCTCTCAGTTCAGAGTGTTAACTGTCTGGTGGTCCTCTCAGTTCAGAGTGTTAACTGTCTGGTGGTCCTCTCAGTTCAGAGTGTTAACTGTCTGGTGGTCCTCTCAGTTCAGAGTGTTAACTGTCTGGTGGTCCTCTCAGTTCAGAGTGTTAACTGTCTGGTGGTCCTCTCAGTTCAGTGTTAACTGTCTGGTGGTCCTCTCATTTCAGAGTGTTAACTGTCTGGTGGTCCTCTCATTTCAGAGTGTTAACTGTCTGGTGGTCCTCTCAGTTCAGTGTGTTAACTGTCTGGTGGTCCTCTCAGTTCAGTGTGTTAACTGTCTGGTGGTCCTCTCAGTTCAGTGTGTTAACTGTCTGGTGGTCCTCTCAGTTCAGAGTGTTAACTGTCTGGTGGTCCTCTCAGTTCAGTGTTAACTGTCTGGTGGTCCTCTCAGTTCAGTGTGCTAACTGTCTGGTGGTCCTCTCAGTTCAGAGTGTTAACTGTCTGGTGGTCCTCTCAGTTCAGAGTGCTAACTGTCTGGTTGTCCTCTCATTTCAGAGTGTTAACTGTCTGGTGGTCCTCTCAGTTCAATGTGCTAACTGTCTGGTGGTCCTCTCAGTTCAGAGTGTTAACTGTCTGGTGGTCCTCTCAGTTCAGTGTGCTAACTGTCTGGTGGTCCTCTCAGTTCAGAGTGTTAACTGTCTGGTGGTCCTCTCAGTTCAGTGTGTTAACTGTCTGGTGGTCCTCTCAGTTCAGTGTGTTAACTGTCTGGTGGTCCTCTCAGTTCAGTGTGTTAACTGTCTGGTGGTCCTCTCAGTTCAGAGTGTTAACTGTCTGGTGGTCCTCTCAGTTCAGAGTGTTAACTGTCTGGTTGTCCTCTCATTTCAGAGTGTTAACTGTCTGGTGGTCCTCTCAGTTCAGTGTGTTAACTGTCTGGTGGTCCTCTCAGTTCAGAGTGTTAACTGTCTGGTGGTCCTCTCAGTTCAGTGTGTTAACTGTCTGGTGGTCCTCTCAGTTCAGAGTGTTAACTGTCTGGTGGTCCTCTCAGTTCAGAGTGTTAACTGTCTGGTGGTCCTCTCAGTTCAGTGTCTTGTGGTCCTCTCATTTAAGTGTTAACTGTCTGGTGGTCCTCTCAGTTCAGATTGCTAACTGTCTGGTGGTCCTCTCAGTTCAGAGTGTTAACTGTCTGGTGGTCCTCTCAGTTCAGTGTGCTATAATTGTCTGGTTGTCCTCTCAGTTCAGTGTGTTAACTGTCTGGTGGTCCTAGTTCAGAGTGTTAACTGTCTGGTGGTCCTCTCAGTTCAGAGTGTTAACTGTCTGGTGGTCCTCTGTTCAGTGTGTTAACTGTCTGGTGGTCCTCTCAGTTCAGAGTGTTAACAGTTCAGAGTGTTAACTGTCTGGTGGTCCTCTCAGTTCAGTGTGTTAACTGTCTGGTGGTCCTGTTACTTCATCCCTAGTGGTTAACTGTCTGGTGGTCCTCTCAGTTCAGTGTGTTAACTGTCTGGTGGTCCTCTCAGTTCAGTGTGTTAACTGTCTGGTGGTCCTCTCAGTTCAGTGTGTTAACTGTCTGGTGGTCCTCTCAGTTCAGAGTGTTAACTGTCTGTCCTTCAGTTCAGTGTGTTAACTGTCTGG